>NC_053168.1:89696151-89858651 GCF_016835505.1 Polypterus senegalus
TTAGTAAAAGGCACATGGCAGCCTGCCTGGAGTTTGCCAAAAGGCACCTGAAGGACTCTCAGACCATGAGAAACAAAATTCTCTGGTCTGATGAAACAAAGATTGAACTCTTTGGTGTGAATGCCAGGCGTCACGTTTGGAGGAAACCAGGCACCGCTCATCACCTGGCCAATACCATCCCTACAGTGAAGCATGGTGGTGGCAGTATCATGCTGTGGATGTTATTCAGCGGCAGGAACTGGGAGACTAGTCAGGATAAAGGGAAAGATGACTGCAGCAATGTACAGAGACATCCTGGATGAAAACCTGCTCCAGAGCGCCCTTGACCTCAAACTGGGGCAAAGGTTCATCTTTAAGCAGGACAACGACCTTAAGCACACAGCCAAGCTATCAAGGGAGTGGCTTCAGGACAACTCTCTGAATGTCCTTGAGTGGCCCAGCCAGAGCCCACACTTGAATCCAATTGAACATCTCTGGAGAGATCTTAAAATCGCTGTGCAACCTGATGGAGCTTGAGAGGTGATGCAAAAAGGAATGGGCAAAAATGGCCAAGGATAGGTGTGCCAATGCTTGTGGCATCATATTCAAAAAGACTTCAGGCTGTAATTGCTGCCAAAGGTGTATCGATAAAGTATTGAGCAAAGGCTGTGAATACTTATGTACATGTGATTTCTCATTTTTTTAATTTTTAATAAATCTGCAAAAACCTCAAGTGAACTTTTTTCACGTTGTCATTATGGGGTGTTGTGTGTAGAATTTTGAGGAAAAAATGAATTTAATCAATTTTGGAATAAGGCTGTATCATAACAAAATGTGGAAAAAGTGATGCGCTGTGAATACTTTCTGGATGCACTGTATAGCGTCTTTCCCATGCTATAGTGTGAAATGTGGTTAATTGAAGCAGCCCCTCTGAATTATAAATTTGTTTACTCTGTTTATTAAGGATAAGAGTTTGTATTTAGCAAGTACTTTCTCAAATCGTTAAAACAGAGTATCTTGCTATAGTTCAAGGTAGACTGCATTCTCTCTTAATGACTGTTTGTCACCCTTCAAAACATATACAGTAAAATATTATCAATTTATTAGCTATTATAAAAACTAATTCTGATAGGTTCCTAATAGTAGACAATGTAAATTTTTACGTATATAAACAGTGTGATCCAAATTGCTGCATTCTTTTGATCTCAGTCATCATGTTACCCAGCCCACATACTCAAGAGGACACATCTTGAACGTAGTTCTTTCAAAATGATTTAAAATTGAAGTGATGCAGACTCTTGACAATTGACATATCTGACCACTTCTGCATTTTACTTAACATAAAAGTATCTGTGGCTAGCACGAAAAAGCAGCACATTTTTATTCTGATGATGCATCTGATTGTTGGTTTGTCCGGATTTTGTGTAGTCAGTCTAAATTTAATGTTTATCTTAATACAGCCAGCAATGTAAATATTAAGATGGAAAATCTGAACACTAAGCTCAGGGCTGACACTAACATACTGTAGTAGCCCTTAAAACTGTTACAAAATGGTCAATTATTAAAATACCATG
This sequence comes from Polypterus senegalus, assembly GCF_016835505.1. Taxonomy (NCBI): domain Eukaryota; kingdom Metazoa; phylum Chordata; class Cladistia; order Polypteriformes; family Polypteridae; genus Polypterus; species Polypterus senegalus. The sequence goes on from NC_053168.1 coordinate 89,697,705, forward strand.
GAAAACTCAATCAATTTATGGACGTAAAAGAGACAGTAGGAATGCTGACCAAAAACAAAGAGACTAAATTGACAGTCCATTATGAAGTACTAAAGACTCACATAAGTAAATGTAACACAAAAGTTCATTCAACTTAAAAGAAGGTCCTACTTTTCTAAAATGATAAATAAAATGCAGGAAACCCTGGAGTATTATTTGCATCTACTGATCATCTATTAAATTCACCTCCATTAATGAACTGGATACATAAAGCTTCAGAGCATAAACTCGAAGCATTTCCCACATTTGTAATGATACAATAAACAATTTTACATGAAATACAATATATCCCTAAAATCCATACCTTGGTGAACTTCAGCATGCTCAGAACAGTGAGTTAAACCATTTTACTAAAATACTTTAACATTCAGCTTCGTACAATGATCACTCAACTTTGACCCAGTCCCAATAAGCAATTTCAAAGAATTACTACAACTAATTCACTGTTCTTTAGTAGGACCTCAACAGAGGCTTCTTTTGACCTTAATAACATTTACAAAGAATCAGTATAAAATAAAAAGTGAAACAATCGTCTGTGAACATTATTGGAAAAAAATAATTTTGCCCTGCACAAAGTAGATGTCTTAAATCATATACCAAATTTATAGTTTAATATAAAATCCGTGGAGGTGTTATTAGGTGAGTTTTAAAGAATTCAGCCCACGTGTATGTAAACTTCTGACTTCAACTGTGTACTCAATTATATCAAACCAGTGTTTACATGCCTTAAAAGCACTGCAGAGTGTATTACAGTACCTTTAGTAATGTAGCTGGTCCATCAGTAAGGAATTGTTCCAAGTAGAGCTTTCCTAGTAGGAAAGTATTTTTACTACAGTAGTGCTAAAATGTGTTTCAACATTAATACATTTACAGGCATCTAAGTTATTTTCAGTTGTACCAAACCTGTATTTACAAACCTTAAATGTACTATATAATGCAATATAGCACAGTTAGCCATGTAGCTTGTCTTTCTGTGAGGAATTGTGCTAGTTATGTATGACTAGGAAAGAACTATTTCTAGTTTTTGAAACTGGTTTTGTAAAAATACATTCAGAAGTCATTGAAATTTACACAATTGTGCCAATCCTGTTTAGAATTATTATTATTGTTATTATTGACCTATTTAAAAACCTTTGTTAATCTGATACAGTGAATTCAGAATGTATTCAGAATCCTTTCATTTTTTCACATTTTGCTAAGTGTTGTCTTTGCTTTGTGCTTAGGGTCATCGTCCTTTTGGAAGTTGAACCTTCAGCCCAGTCTGAAAGTTTTCATTAATGCTATCTCTGTACTTTGGACTGTTCAGCTCTCCGTCCACCCATCCAAGTCCCAGCTGCTGAAAATTGACCTCACACCATGATGTTGCCACCACCATGCTTCTCCGTTGGAATGGTATTGCACATGTAATGAGCGGTTCCTGGTTTCCTTCAGACACAACACTAATCTTGGTTTAATCAGATCAGAGAATCTCGCTTCTCACAGTCTGAGAGCCTTTTAGGCGCCCTTTTGCAAACTCCAAACAAACTTCCTGCATTTTTTTACTGAGGACAGGCTTCTGCCTGGTCACTCTGAAATAAAGCCCACATTCAAGGAATGTTGCAGTAACAGTTGTACTTCTAGACGTTTCTCCCATCTCCACACAGGTTCTCTGGAGTTCAACCAGAATGACCATTGGGTTCTTGGTCCCCTCTTTTGCCATGGGCTTTTTTTGCTCACTTTTGCTGGGTTGCCAGCTCTAGAAAGAGTTGTGGTTGTTCCAAACATCTTCCTTTTAAGAATAATGAAACCAACTCTTACTGGGAATCTTAAAAAATACGGCATTTTTGTGGCCTTCCCCAGATTTGTTCTTTGACCAAATCCTGTCTGTAAACCCAGCAGGCAATTCCTTTGACCTCATGACTTGGTTTTTGCTAAACAACACATTATCAACTGTGGGACCTTGTATAGACAGGTGTGTGCTGTTACCCAATCCAGACTGAATTAACTATAGCTGGAGAAAAGGCAAGAAATATCTCAATGATATTTCTAATAAGTTTGCTAAAATGTCTCAAATCCTTTTGTCATTCTGACTGTTGCTTGATGTGGGGAAAGAATGAATGTAAATTATTTTTGTACAATGGTGCTACATAGAAAACTATGAAAAAAGTGAAAGCATCTATTACTTTTTGAATACACTGAATGTGTTAAACTATTTTGCATATATACCTATGTTTAAATAAATATGGTGGCGCAGTGGTAGTGCTGCTGCCTTGCAGTAAGGAGACCTGGGTTCGCTTCATGGGTCATCCCTGTGTGGCGTTTGCATGTTTTCCCCATGTCTGCGTGGGTTTTCTCCGGGTACTCCGGTTTCCTCCCACAGTCCAAAGACATGCAGGTTATTTCTAAATTGTCCCTAGTGTGTGTGTGTGTGTGTGTGCCCTGCCTGGGGTTTGTTTCCTGCCTTGTTTCCTAACCCTGTAGTTAGGATATAGCAGGTTGGATAATGGATAGATGGATTGATAATGGATGGATGGATAAATATGCAAATAATTAAAAAGCGCACAAAGAAAGCAAAACACTACATGCCACTGTGTAAAGTGGTTGTAAAATGCACACAATTGGAAGTACTTGGACTAAAAGGTTAGCTTTAAAATTTTTATTCTGTTAATTATATATTTACCACCTTACACATACTAATTTGTGCCAGACACATCTGTTTTATTATAATAGTATTTCTTTGCTATTCTTATAGTACCTAATAAACACACACACACAAAACATATATAACAAATGAATAAAACTAGCAGGTAAAGCCACACTACACTATACTGTAGGTATATGTAAACAGTGTCATGGATGGGCTGCAGGACAACCGTCACAGCAGCTTGTTTTGTGAAGCCTGTGATTTCTCATGTGCGCCCTGTTGATACACTTAAGTCGTCACTAACCTCTGATTGCACCATATCTGCTATTGGAGCCTATTGATACACTCAAATACTCACTAATCTTTGACTAGCCCTTGTCTGATACGAAAGGCACTAATTCAGAGCAGTTAGTTGCAGAAATTATCAACTCATTGTAGGCAACAAAGACCAGTGAACCCTGAATTACTTGGTGCTACTTAAGAATAATTTAGTAATAATAAAATAATTTGGTTATGTCAAAATATCCTTTTTTAATGCTTTATTTATAAACAGTACAAATACAATAAACAAATAACAGTAAAAAAAATAGTATTGCTTAAAACACATATGACAAATAATGCAAATTCCTGCAAAACCGGGGTATTTAACTCATTTACATAAAGAATTTCACATAATTGAGTGTGTCAATAGTTCTTTCAGCTTGCTTATTTTTAATATTTTTACATAAAATTCCATTTCTATTTTAAACAGACTAATACTTAGTGTGGACTTCATCATTTAATTTTACAGATGTGGTATTTCTCCATAATCAATAATAAATTTATTATAAATCCCTTGTCCACATCTGGGTTTGTAAAATAAAATAAAACATCAAAATAATTGAAAGATATCTTAAGATTCAAAGAAATTTACACAAAATATTCAAGGTTCTTCCATAAAATTTTGGATTGAATAAATTGATAAAACAAATGCATTATAGTTTCTATATTCATATTACAAAATATACAATTCTCATCTAGGCTGAGTTTGAATCTGGATAATATTTGCTTAACAGGGTAAATGTTTTTTATGGCACTTCCTTGATTCTATTACAACTTTATAGTGTTCCAATAGGTTTTTGCAGGTAGAATATAAATTATTGAATATATATTTCTTATAAAATTATTGCAACATTTCTTATCCAAAAAATTAACACCTCCCAATAATATATTAGATGTCAAATGAAATCCCCTCTGGGGATGGCATCAAACACTACTGTGTATTCTTTGGGTGCAACTGGAATGTGAAATGTTTTCAAAAACTCTTCACAAGATAATAACAAATCATTCTGATTTAGTAATTGTCTTACCAGTATAATATTATTGTCAAACTGTGTTTGAAAAAAGATGGATTTATTTTTATATCTTATATGTCTGTTATTCCAAATACATAAATGTGAGGAATATTGTTTTTACAGGCCACTGTTCAAGATATAAGTACCTGTTTATGGAAATTCAATAACTTATCAAGTGTTCTTTTAGAATCAAAATTGCATTTTAATAAAAACTCCACCCAGGTTCTCAAAAGCAAATTTAGAGATGATATTCCACATACTGTTTGTATTTTTTAGAAAGTTTTTTTTAATCTATTTAATGTTAGAAACAGCGTTTGACATTTTAAAATATAAAACATTCAGTCCACTTTGACCCTTGTTGTATTAGCAAGAATTTTTTTCAGATAGTGATATTTGTTTTTCTAGATAAAATTAGTATAAAGAAGTTCCTCCAGATTATTTATTACAGATTGGTATGTCTCTAACGATATTACTGTATAAACTGGACATGACATGCCCTACACTTTTAAAAGAAACACACGACCCTTAAGGGCAGGTCTCTGCTCAACCATTTTTTTAAATATTTTTTTCCATAACGGGAGCAAAATTGAACTTCGTTCTTTCTAACTGATCTTTACATATATCAATTCCTAAATATTTCGTGTTTTGTTTTATTGAAATGTCAGAAGTAAATTCAATTTTACAATTCTTTAATGGCAAAATTTCACATTTTCCAATATTAAGGGTTATTCCTGACACAGAAGAGAAGATATTTATTCTCTAAATTGCTTTTACAAACTCCTGTTCATTTCTTAAAAAAATTGTGGTGTCATCCGCTGACAAATTTTATCTTCTCTCCCAAACAGACTGATACTTTGAAAATGATATTAATATGAAGGGTCATTGTTTGCATTACAAATAAAAACAAGAGTGGGCAAAGTGGACAGCCTTGCCTAATACCTCTTTTAATATCAAATCTTGATGATATTCAATTACAGAGTTTAACTGAACGATTGCAATCACTATATAAAGAATGGGCCAAAACCAAAAAAAGCAGCACCTTAAAAATAAACCGGTTTTAAATCTTATCACACGCTTTATAAAAATGTAAAAATACCACTGTCATCCATAACCAAAAAAAAACTCGAAATTCTCAGTTAATGCACTCTGCACACGCAATGACGCATATTTGACTGCATTTCTTTAATTTCATTTACTTTTCAAAGATAACAGACTAAATTTGACACAAGTCCATTAGTACGTTGTGAGTTATAAACCATTACTCAAAATTTCCAAATAAATTGTATGTTTTTGATAAAAAGGGTGATTAAGTAGATAGTGTCTCATCGTTGATGGTACGGATTACATATGCACTCTCAAATTATTTCTAATTTTCTTGAAAAGACACTCACCCGCAAAAAGGACACCGCCTGTCTCTTCTGTATGCGCACCACTGCAACTGTTACGATATTGTCCGATCCGCGCTTCTTATTGTACAACACGAGTCACCATCCGATGTGCCTCTTCTCATGCGCTCTCTGCCTATTTAACGGCGCTGGATATGTTACATCAGCCAGGGATGAATCACCTAAAGAATGAGCTGGCATTACATCATTAATAGCAGGTGCGCCTGAAAACAGCATCTCAGCACAGCCGCACGTTCTTTTTCCAACTACTACAGCAAGAGGCAAGAGTCCTTTTAAAGATAACGAGCCATGTAAAGAGCAGAGAACCCGTTAGTCCTGGCGCTTGACACCAATGCTAAGCATAAATGTCATTGTTTTCGTAACACCATATTTAGCATTTGCTGGTGTGTTTTTTTTAAAACATTTGTCCACAACGTTTGTCCTTAAATTAAGCAAAATAGTGTAATCTAGGGGTCCGATTAGGAATAGAATTAGGAATATAGGTCGGAAACTAGACTGGTGTAAAGTGCTCTCAAATATGACATTGGGACATTGCGGTTAAGACTTTGCACTTTTAAACCCTGCGTTTGTGGGGTCAAGTCCTGATACACTGCGTGACCATGAGCAAGTCACTTCACCTGTCTGGGCGGCACGGTTGAGGGATCGCTGGGTATAAGAAATGTAACTAGTAGTAGCTAAATGTTATTTTGGAGAAGGGCATCAGTCGTAAATGTGAAATATTTTGCCTTGTGAATAAGTAACAAGTTTGCAAAAACTGTGAAAAAGTACATTCGCGGGTTGCACGCAAGCATGTAGCTGGGAGCGAATATAAAAGACGGCCGAATACGTACCTAACTTCAGCCTTGTGTTCATTACTGTTATCATTATTATTATTACTGTTATTATTATTCTGTTAAATTTAATAATTGCCACCAAGTCCTTTTGCAAATGTAGCCTACTGTGCCGAAAAAAGTACTACGCAGTTTAAACGCAGATCCCTCTCCTACCCACACTCCATGCACACTCCATGACTCAAACAGTAGAGTGACTACTTTTCTCTGTTTAAATCGGTTGAATGATTAATTGCACAACCAGAGTTATATGTGATACCAAATAAAGAAAGAAGCTAGTTTGAAAAATCCCTCTAATCCAGTAGTTTATGATTTTTAGAGGTACTAACAGATGTGTCCAGACCATTTTAGAATATCTTTGTGGAATATGCAGTACTTTTGATCTCTTTTTCACACTTGGCCTTCAGTTACACATGGGATAATGGATTTTCATTTAGTCACTTTTCCTGAGGCATGTAGCACTTTTTCGATGAGCTGTAATAAGGGTAGGGTATGAGGGGCCAATCAGGCCATAAATCATATATTTCTGTGTGTAATCTATTGGTTTACGTGTGAACACTATTGGTTTATGAATATTTACTATCGGTTTGCGTGCATACTTAATTGGTTTGCCTGCGTACAATACTGGTTTCATTCATATGAACTATATTGGTTTTTGTCCATATATTATCGGTTTGTGCGTGAACTATATCCGTTTGTACATGCATATCACTGGTTGGCATATGAACTATATTGATTTGCGTGTGTATATCACTGGTTCCAGTACGTTTGTTATTGGTTTGTGAGTGAACTGCATTGGTTTACGCTTGCATGTTATCGGTTTGCGTATGAATTATATTGGCTTGCGTTCTGTGATGGTCTAACAATGGATTTGCGTATGCACCATATTGGTTTCATGTGGGTAACCTGTGGATTTTGTGCTTGAATTCTATTGGTTGTATGTGTGCAGTATGTCGGTTTCGCGTATGAAACATATCGGTTATGCGTGTGAACTATATTGGTTGTTCACGTAATCTTCAGAGGACATAAGCAGGGCAAGAAACAGGAACTCAAGGGCCGGTAGAGTCATGGAGTGTAAAGAGAAGTGTCTAGGAGACGCATCTGTGTTTAAACGGCACTATATATTTTTTCCGCACCATACGTTTGCGAAAGGACTTGGTGGTAATTATTATCATTTAACATAATCTACCCTTGATTCTGTAATGAACACAAGACTGAAGTTAGGTATGTATTCGGCCGTCTTCTTATTCGGTCCCATCTACATGCTTACTTGCATCCCGCAGCAGTAGGCCTACTTGTTCACACAATATTTGCAAAACAGTTACTTATTCTAAAGGCAAAATATTCAACATTTACGATTGACGTCTTTATACAATATAACATTTAGTTACTACTAGTTAGATTTATTATGCCCGGTGACCCCGCACCGCACAGACAGGTGACGTGACTTGCTCAGGGTCACACAGTGTCAGTTCCAGGACTTGAACCTACGAACAGAGGGTTGAAAGTGCAAAGCCATAACCGCAATGCTTGCACATCTGTAACGTGTATATTAATTGACTAAACATGTCCATTCTATGAAAAGCTAAACATTTTAACATTTAAGACCTGCATGGGTCAGTTACATCATATTGGGCCACCTTACCTATCACAGTTTTGTGAAAAGACAGATGCGTTTTTTTTAAGATGCAGCGGAGTTTTACTGTGTCCATTGTGAGTATCAGGGTGAAACTGACAATGTATTCCCACTTCAAGATCAGATAAATTGGATTTACTGTGATATTTAATGGGCACTGTAAAGTGTTAAATGACGTTGGGCCACCTTAATTTTCATAGTTTTTTGACATCGGCATATATAAACTTGTCCAGGACAGATTCCTTTGTTAAATTAGAGTTTAACAATTTTGACCCGTGCAGGACCAAAATGTGGAATATTTATTTTTTCAAATAATGGATCAGTCTGTAATGATGCTGATTAATGTACGCACTGTAGAATTATTTTACCTTGCTGTTAGAATAAGAAGCTGCTTTGCAAAAGCTGTGTGAATAAGTAGCTGACTGCAAGATATATTGGGAGTAGCTGGGAGTGAATAAAATGCCAGCCAAATGCATACCTAAATTCAGCCCTGTGATCATTTCAGAATTAAGTGAAAATACTGGTAAAAATAATTACCACCAAACCCTTTCACAAACATACAGTGACGTTCAAAGGTATTCAATTGCTTTAAAAGTCATCCTAATTTTCTACATGACAAAAGATTTGTCCACATATTTATCCATTTGGTATTTTTATTGTGAACTCTTGCGCTGTAACAAAACGTTATCAAACTCCAAATAACTAAAGAAAAACTCTAAAGTGATTGTTTGCCTAAGCATTCAAGCCCAACATATTCATATTTTGTCAAGAACCCTTTTGCTGCAGTAACAGCCTTCATTCTTTCGGGGTATGTAAATATGTCCCAGTTCTGCACAGTGCTCAGGCGTGACATTGCACATTGCTCAGGCGTGATTCTTCCCTATTCTTCTTGGCATGATTTCTAGGTACCCTCTATGTTGGTGGGATGGTATCTCTGAACAGCAGTTTTCAAACAGTGCCCCAGATTCTCAACAGGGTTAAGATCAGGGCTTTGACTTGGCCATTCTGAAACATTCACCTGTCTATTTTTGAGCCATCCCAGTTTTTTATTTTGGTCTAATGCTTAGGGTCATTGTCATCTTGAAAGATTAAACTTCTCCCGAGCTTTAAATTCATAGCAGACTAGAATGAGATCTCTTGCAATATTGTATGGTATTTGGGCCCATCTATTGTCCCTTCAACTCTGACAAGATTCTCAGTCCCAGCACATGAAAAACATCCCCATAGCAAGATGTTGCCACCACCATATTCTACTGTAGGTCTGGTGTTTCTTGTGGCATGGCCAGTGTTTGTTTTACGCCACACATTCTGTACCTCTTTGAAGTCTGAGAAAAAAGTTCTATTTTGGTTTCATTTGACCATAAACCCTTCTCCCCACATTTAACTGGAAAAACGCCATATGTGCTTTTATGTGGACCATCTTAAGGAATGGATTCTTTCTTGCCACCCTCCGGTAGAGGCCTGTTTAATGGAGAGCTCTTGAAATTGTGGACCCCTGCACCTTCACTCCAGTTTCAGCCAAAAAGCATTGCAAACATGTGAGAGTGACGGTTGGATTTCTAGTCTCCTCTCTCACCAGTTGATGTCTAACTCTGATGTTCAGTCTTGAGGGACGGCCTGTTCTAGTGAAAGTCAGGGTGCTGTGATGAACCTTCCACTTTCTGATGACGGATCTAGCAGTGCGCAATGGGACATCAGACTCTTGATATTTTTTTAATTATTTCCTGCTACCTTGTGCTTTTCAATAACTTTGTTTCTCACATAAGCAGAATGCTCCTCTGTCTTAATTTTTTCAGTGACTGTTCACCAAAGACTACGGCTCCTACAAAGGGGGCTTTTTATATCCAGAGAGAAAGGAGCACCTCATTATGTTTAATATGACTGTCAAATGTCTGCCACCTTTGTAATTAATTTGTCATTGGTGTAAACCTGGAGCTTCCAAAGCACAGAGGTTTAAAAACTTATGTAAGCACTAAGTTTGGAGATTTTCTTCTTCAATTAAATGTCTACATAAAATAGTTTATTTTGACTTTGGAAATGTTTTGTTACAGCATAAGAAAAAATACGGAATGAATAAATATATGTAAAAATATTTTGTCTTGCATAAAATTATGACAACTTTCAAGGGGATTGAATACTTTTGCATGTCACAGTATGTTTTTGTGAAAGGGTTTGGTGGTAATTATTTTTAAGTTAGGTGCACATTCAGCTGCCTTTTTATTCACTTCTAGCTACATCCAGTATAAGTTTACAGTCAGCTACTTATTCACAACCCTTCTTCTATATTAACAGCAAGGCAAAATATTCTACAGTGTGTACATTAATCCGCAAACTGATCCATTATTTGAAAAAATAAATATTTGAGATTTTCAACCAAAACTTGAACAGGTTGAAAATGTTAAACTCAACTTTAACAATGGAATCTGTCCTGGACAAGTTTATATTATGCCAATTAATATACAATTTGTAGATGTGCAAGCATTGTGGCGCAGTGTTTAAGACCGCACTTTTAAACTGAGTTCGTGGGTTCAAGTCCTGATAATGACACTATATGACCATAAACAAGTCACTTCACCTGTCTGTGGGCGAATGTAACCAGTAGTATCTAAATGTTGTATGTTTGATAAAGGCGTTAGTAAATGTAGAATATTTTGCCTTCAGAATGAATAACTGGTTTCAAAAGTTGTGTGAAAACGTACTGTGGCTGGGTGCGAGCAAACATGATCCTGGGAGCAAATAAGAAGACGGCCCAATACGTACATAACTTCAGCCTTGTGTTCATTACAGACTCAAGGGTAGATTCTGTTAAATAGTTATAATTGCCACCAAGTCCTTCCGCAAACGTATTGTGCGGAAAAAAAATATATAGTGCCGTTTAAACGCAGATGCGTCTCCTAGACACTTCTCTTTACACTCCAGGATTCTACCGGCCCCTGAGGTCCTGTTTCTTGCCTCACCCATTTCCTCTGAAGATCACGTGAACAACCGATATAGTTCACACGCAGAGCCGATATAGTTCATACACAGAGTTGCGATAGGGTGCGCACTCATAACCAATATGTTTCATACGGGAAACCGACATAGTGCACACATACAACCAATAGAGAGCGCAAAATTGACAGGTTACCCACACGAAACCAGTGTAAGACATGCATGAAACCAATACAGTGCATATGCAAATCCATTGTTAGACCGACACAGAACACAAGCCAATATAGTTCATTCGCAAACCAATAACACGCAAGCGTAAACCAATGCAGTTTACTCACAAACCAATAACAAATCGTACTGGAACCAGTGATATACACACGTAAATCATCCATCCATTTTCCAACCCGCTGAATCCGAACACATAGTCACGAGTTCATATGCAAACCAGTGATATGCACGTACAAACTGATAAAGTTCACGCACAAACCGATAATATACGGACACGAACCAATATAGTTCATATGAATGAAACCAGTATTGTACGCACGCAAACCAATTAAGTATGCATGCAAACCGATAGTAAATATTCATAAACCAATAGTGTTCACACGTAAACCAATAGATTACACACAGAAATATATGATTTATGGCCTGTTTGGCCCCTCATAGTTAGGCTACGTGCACGAGTGCATTTCGCTCCAAGGTTAACGGAGATACAGGCTGATCGTGCTGCATAGTGATGGGCGGAGTGAAGCTTCACGAAGCATTGAAACGTTTGAAGCAATTGTGTCGGAAATCGTATCGAAGCTTTCAACCATTTGACACTCACCTCTCTAGTGACACGTCCTGGCCATTTTCATTAACGTTACACAAATTCATGATCCACTTCATTGACGTCTGTTAAAACTCTTACTGCTTTTACTTTTTCGCAGCTACAGACTGACAACAAAGGGGTTTGTCAGCAGCTTCTAGTGTCTGATGTCTAAAATATATATATATATATATATATATATATATATATATATATATATATATATATATATATATATATATATATATATATATATATAACTAACGCCGACAGCCAGAATGCACTATATGATAGCAAGAGTTAAACAAATTAAGACGCCTCACTCATGGATCCCCGGCTCTTCCAGTGAATATTTACTTTTGCACTGTATCATTATAATCGCTCCTGTTATTAGTATTATAATTAACCCTCATCTTTTCTTGAGATCACATTTAATAGCCTTAAATGTTTTTTTTTGACTTAATTAAAACGGAGTAGACGGAAAATAAAGGTTTATCCCTGTACTTTGCCATGATATAGGTAAGCACATTTGAGAAAGAAAAGGTGAAATCCTTAAATCATAGATGTAATTATTCGTTCAAGTATTAAAATATTTCATTTATTAATACTTTACAATATTTTGTGGAGCACAAAAGTAACGATTTCGCTACGAAGAAAAAACGCCGTCAGTGGCTCAAATGACTAAGGTGGTTGCTTTTCAAATTCTGAGCGTATAGTGCAAGCCCGAGTTCGATCCAAATTAAAAGCCTCATCAAAATTCATAATAATAAAAAAATGATCAGGAGTAAAATCTTTATAACCAATTTGAACTAAATAATTTTGAGAGATACTGTGGAAGGATCGCATAAGAGATCTGTTCGGGAATCATCACCACTTAGAATCGCCATCAAAATGCGATGACTAATTGCGTAAGGCAGCTCACGTATTTACATGGATCCATCTTCTATTCATTACCATATAACGTCCACGAACCCCTCCATTGAATACGGTGATAACAAACCCACTGTGGTAGATCAGGTTGAATTTGCTCTACTGCATCAGACATTCAAAGGTGTCAATCAGGAGCACATCAAAGAGGCTGAGAGTTAAGCTATCCAACCATTCTAAGCACTTAAAAGCAGTTTTTTTTTTTTTTTACTATTTTGAATGGTTGTTCATTACGTTTTCTCCTGAACCGTTACATTATAGTAAAGGTAACAAATCTTATTATCATTTAGTGTTTCAAACAGAATGTATCTTATGAAACTCATGCCTAGAGATTTTCAATCTATAATTGTATTTCATATTCCCAATAGCAAATTATAATCATGTGAAACAATATTAAGCTTAATTAATTTTTAAAAGGTTTGCAAAAACAGCGCTACATATAAAATTGGTTTTAAAATTGACTGGGAAACATTTTAGGAAACAGCCAGTCATTACTTTATTGATTTGATCCATCAACATTTTCATTAATAAAAGCTGTATGTGTGAAATACTGTATGTCATCAACTGAACGGTATGTGACAGCCAAGAAATTTTACATTTTTAAATAACTTTTGAGTTTGAGACAATCGTGATTGTTCTTAAACCCTTTTCGTGCAACATTTAAGTAGATCGCAAAGACCTAACTTAGATCGGCATAAAAACAAACTGTCTCTTTTATTTTGGATAAATATTAAATACTATTACCACTACTACTAATAATAATAAATAGTGGGCCAATTGCAGTGTGCATTCAGCAGGGAATCATCCCGAGGTGATCTCATCATTAAACATACAGTATTTATTGCCTTGTGCGTACAGTAGAATTATATTGTTACTTACATGTCTCTCCAGAACAGTGATAATATAATAAAATACAAAAATATACATAAAATACAATGCACAGGATAGATATATATTGTTATATTTCAAATATTTATACATAGTCTTTTTCTTACAATGTTTGTTATTTGGATTGGCTCTTCAGTAACTCCACAACTAAAACACTTTCTCTGAAGCCATCTTTACTATTTGCCAGAAGGTAGGAGTAATAAAAACAGTTGTGCAGGATGGCCAAATGTGTTATAATTGTAGCAGAACGTATTTTACATATCCTGGATTGAAGGCAGCTGGAGGCCAGTAATATTTTGTGGCTGTCCCCACCCTCTGCAGTGACCCAAGCATGTGTGCCCTACCAGGATGTGAGGCCGTCTGTGAGATATCTCAGGAAGGCATTGGTGAACTTGGCAATAGACAAACCATGCTGTTCCCTCCTCAATTAATCAGTGATTGTTACTGTATGAAATTTAAACAAGCTCACCATTTCCACAGCACTCTACAAAAACAAACCACAGCGTAATCCATCCTCTGAAGTCTATGACCTGCTCCTTAATTTTTGGGCATGAAAGGTCAGATTGTCCTGGGACCGCCAAGTCAGCAGATAGACCTCTTGTCTGCAAGCCATTTAATCAGTGGTGGTGATTAGGCCTATGACAGTGATGTCAGTAGCATTTTTAATGATGGAGCTGGTGTGGTGTCTGGACGCACAGTCACACCATGGGATTAGCACACTACCCCATAGTGTGCCTGGGTTGAGGGTGAGCATAGAGGATATGATGCAGGCAATCTGCAAAGCCGAGGTCTGCTTGCTATGAAGTCCAAAATCCAGTTCTGTTGGCACAGCAGTGTTGAATGCTAAGCTATTGTCTATAAACATACATCTGTAAGAGCAGTTTTTACATTATCCAGATGTGCCAAGATGATATGGAGTGTAAGACTTAACTGCTGTACCAGTATGCATCATGGAGAGGGTGAAATGGAGCAAAGTGATGTACTAAGTTCAAAGTTAGTAAGAAGACTGAGTGAATGTAGTTAATTCTAAAATGAGTTATCACATACAGCACACAGACTGTTATAGACATGAAAAGGATGAATAAACAGATAAGCACATTTTAAACATTACAAGAGATATAAATCATGAAACACACATATATTTCCTTGCTCTAATATATATATATATATATGTATATATATATATATATACATATCTATATATATATACTTACACACATACACATACTGTATCATCCTCTTTAATAAAACCCCTGTGTGCGTCCAGGTGTCCGTGTGTGTGTGTGTCTTTTGGTGAAGTACGCATGCGCAAGGCTCGGTGCGACACGCACGACCGGCATCGTGGACGCACACACACTGGAAGCTGAGCACACAGTGAATGGCGTAGCCGCGCATGATAAGCAAATAAAGGACAGCATTGCTGGGGAGAGTGCTGATTGGGTAGTCGCGGCCGCGCACATAAAATCCATTGCTGGGGAGGCGCCACACATACTGCCCCGTGCATGTTTACTAACTAACTTTCTACTAACAACATGCCACCCCAAAAAAAAAGGACACGTCAAGTAGGACAAAAGACACAGACACTCAAATCGTATATAAGCAACATTTCCTGGAAGAACGGTCAGCTCAGCAAGTAAACATCACCAAAAGAAAGGCTCAAAGACAAAGAAAAATACGAGAAAACAGATCGATTGTAAAAAAAGAAAATGAGCGTCAGAATATTCTCCGTATTGATTTGGCTCTATCCTCTACTAATTTACCCTTTACAATAAGAAGGCGACAATTTCCAGTTACATTAGCCTTTGCCATAACAATTAATAAAGCTCAAGGGCAAACCTTAGAAAAAGTAGCCATTTGCTTGCCAGAATCAATATTCAGCCACGGTCAGTTATATGTTGCATTATCAAGAGTTAGAAGTTTTACAGATGTTGTTGCCAACGTTGTAGATGGTCCTGAACAAGAGTGTTTACAAAAAATGTTGTCTATAATGAAATTTTATTGAAAAATTTCCTGAGGTAAAAAAATAAAAACATTTTCCTAAATGTCTTCTTCAGATATTGTGTATTGCAGATTGTTATAAAGTTTTACACTAAGGCAATATACTTACTGTATTGTCATTTACGTTTCTATTTTATTTTTTAATATTATTTTACTTTAGGCTTCTTGCAAAAATATTTTTAACAAAAAAAATTAAGACAACAAACAGAATGAGGTCAAGGTCCCTTGCCATTTAATACAGACTGTTCCAAATAATGTTTATGCAATACTGTTCTAGCGCCCGTTATTGTAACGGGCTTAATGTCTAGTATATTAATAATCCTGATTTGTAACATGGTATTGTTTCATACAGTGGTTCTCATATTCAGTCCCAGGGGCTGCAGATTTTTGTCCCAACTAATTTTTGCTTTTAATTCAACTCCCATCTTGAACTTGCAAGCCAACAGTCTCGGTCTTGAAAGTTAAAGTGATGTATCAAAACACAAAGCTCATTATTATAACTACCAAATAGGGGAGTATAACCTGTGGGGGGCATTTTAGCACTCAAACTCTGGACACAACCACACACATACAAGTTCCAGGTTCAAATATAAATATATTTTACATTAATAAAGCACACAATCCTAGTCAGGACATCCACCCGTGTCCTCCATCCACTATATGGGTCTTTTGAGTAGACTAGGCACTATTGAACCAGGTCAGAAAGCCAGTCCATCCACTCCTTTCTTTACAGTGGAAATTTTGAAGGTTGACAAAATTAAAACAAACATAACAACCTAATTAGTAGAACAACAGCAACTGATGGGAACTTATTTTTAACCCCATATTTCATCAAGATATGAGAGCATATCCTTCATGCAGTCAAAAGTAAATAACAAGGAGGACATGACTTCTTAAATATCTTCAGTGTGTCTCCTTTGGTCTAATTTTCCACTTGTGTGTGTTACTTCATCCTCGTCCATATCCAGAATTCTTGGCCTGAGTTCTGTCCCAACAAGTCGGTCATAAGCAGTCAGGATGTTTTTGATCAATGAAGACTTTTTTGTGAAAAAGAAAACAATACAGAGTGTGAAGTATTTTATTAGGAATATCAACACATTAACTCCACTTTTACTTAAAGTACTGTCACATTGGCTTATGAAATAAACCCACCAATATGACCACAGCTTGCCATAGGGATGTTTAGCTTGATTGATTTCTCTGGCTTTGTGCCTCTACTCTACTCCCTGTATTCATGAGGTAGAATAAAAAAGAAAAAATAAACTCCAGTGTACAGCAGTTCATCTTCAAGGCAGCGTCATTTCTAGTTAGAAACCATTCAGAAAATGCACAAATAATTCAAAAGGACGTGAGAAAGGCATACATTTTTATTTACTAATACATTGCTGTAAGACAATCTGTACGTCTACATGAATTGTACTGAAGTGAGTACCTAAAAGACAAAAATAATCCAATTACCACAATATAGTCACTTGTGAAGGCCAAATTCATCATTTCAAATAATTGGTAATTTAATTGTTCCCAATGTAGTAAGTATACTTTAAAAACTACTAAAACATTCACCTAAACATACTGCAATAGAAATGTTACATGTAAAAAGTTACACGTAACTTAAAGTGTTTACCTGAATCAAACGATCACTCCTTTCCAGACTGATTGATGACTGAATGATATCGAAAAGGAAAAAAGAGAATCCTTACCTTTAAAAGATTTCCTGTGTTTAGGCCGGTAAGAATCATTTCACTACACACAGTACCTGACAGGGCTGTGCCTTTGTGAGGACCACATTTTCCATGCTACAAGGCACAGCAATACAGAATATTAAATATTATGCATTTTTGCATATCAATTATGTAGCATTTCAATAATTTGAATACATTACAATTTGATAACAACTACACATAACCATAAATAAGCTGACCTGCAAATTCAGTTAATGCTACCTAATGCCACTGATGAAATTGATCTTTGAAGAGCAAGGAAAACACTCAAAAAGTTATACTCCACAAAAGCAACATATGAAGCCATTCATTACCTAAATGTTAAGAACAGTAAAGTAAATTGATATTATTCATTGTACTTGCATAAATAATTCAGTCAACATTTTCAAAAATACATGCATTTTGCATTTTATGTAAAAGTTTGGGTATTCATAGTGTCAGGGATGCCAGGGGCAATGACCCGGCCGGGACGTCGTGAGGGACCGGAAAAGGGTCAGAGCCCACCCTGGATCACATGGGGGCCGCCTTCCTGGTTGCTTTGGGGGCCACGGGTACAGGGCATGGAAGCGCCACCCTGTAGGGGCCCGTGGTCACCGCCAGGAGGCACCCCAATGCCTTGGGGACCTGTTACCCCAGCACTTCCGCCACACCAGGACGTGCTGGGGGGAAGATTTAGGACGGCACCCGGAGAGCTGCGGGAGGACAACCGGCACTTCCGCCACGCTGGGGCGTGGCCAAGGGAGGAACGCCAGGAACACCTGGGGCTCATCCGGGGACTGTTTAAAAGGGGCCGTCTCCATTCATTCAGGGCTGGAGTTGGGTGGAAGCAGGAAGAGGCACAAGGAGGTGTTGAGGCGGCCCGAAGAAAGGCATTTGTGGCCAGGACTTTATGAATTGGGGTTTGTTGTGCACTTTATACTGAGTCTGAGTGACTTTAAATTGTAAATATTTGTAAATAAATACGTGTGGTGGTGATGAACAACATGTCCGCCTATCTGTGTCCGGGTCGGCTCCACAATAGTCTCATAGAACATTATCCGTGTGCTTGGTGTTTGGGTGTGGGTGTGTGTGTCCTGCGTTGGGCTGGCGCCCTGCCCGGGATTGGTTCCTGCTTTGCGCTCTGTGTTGGCTGGGTTTGGCTCCAGCAGACCCCGTGACCCTGTGTTCGGATTCAACGGGTTGGAAAATGGATGAATGGATACCACATTATCCATCCATCCATTATCCAACCTGCTATATCCTAACTACAGGGTCACGGGGGTCTCCTGGAGCCAATCCCAGCCAACACAGGGCACAAAGCAGGAACAAACGTCGGGCAGGGCGCCAGCCCAACGCAGATACCACATTATACTGTTGCAAAATATATTTTACATTATCACATATGGAGTAAGCATACACAATATCAAGCCCTTGAGAAATGTGTGAGTGAGTGGGTGAGAAAAGGAGAGAAAGGCTGCATATGCTTAAATAATGGAAAAGAAGGAGCAGAGAGGGAAAGGTCATTGCTGTTCCCTATTTTGTCTGGAATTACTGGAAGCAGAAATAATTGTCATTTAATAAATCAGTTAGAGCACAAAAACCCTCCCATGTTTAAGACCACTATTCTCTGCCCCCATAATGCCATTGACATGACACAGGGATGAAGAAAGACACAAGTCAGTGAAGGCCTCACTGGAGACCTGCTGTATGACCTGTTAGTCAAAGACTGTTTGTGAAATTCTAATACATAAAATGAGTGTCAGAGAACATTTAAACTGGGAATTAGGAAGCACTACCTGTGGTACACAGAATGTCTTTTTTCTCGTGTGGAAAATGAAGACGGCTGTCTTGGCTGGAAGAAAAAAAATTCAGAAATACTTTAAGCTGACAAATTCTGATAAGTGTTCTTCCCTTAAAAAAGCTTGAAAAGTTACACACCTTTAATGCTGGTTTTCCAAAATAGGAGAAGACACCTAAGAAATGTAAATTAGGAATTTGCAATAAATTCTATGAATAAAAAATAGCATGCTATTTCTTTTAATCAGAACAAACATCTCTCTATTTATAAAAAAAAATCCTGGAGAGAAACAGTAGGGTGTCGAGACATGATCTTCACGTTAAGATCTCGGAAGAAAGTTAAAAGACCTGTGAGGACCTTAAAATATGAGACATTGTGCCAAGAGATTGACCCAGGACCGCCTCGTAAGTACGTAGAACATCAGATTCTTGCAAGACACACCCCACTTACATATCAAATAAGACAACGGGGTAGCAAAACATTCAGTCATGTGAAGGATTTGAGCACACACAGATCCAGGGTCTTAGTGCATATAAAGCGTATAAGGACATACGTTATAAATTAAACATCGACGACTAAGCGAAGAAGAAAGCAGCACGTAGAAAAGACTCAAAAGCGCTGGAGAGAAAAGAGAACAAAAAAGAAAAAATAATCTAGGTGCAAATTCAGAAAATAAGGAAAGTAATTATCAGCCTGGAACAAGTGGAATTGAAACAAAGCACGTCATATTGGGCTCAGAATTAAAAGACAGAGTAAAAGACAAAGTAGAACTTCATAAACACGTTCACAAATGTTGGAGCTATACACATGCAGTTCGAAAGGCTTAAAAAAAAAAGCATGCACGATACAAATGTGGAGAAAGTTAAAGAATATGAAAGTAGGAAAATTAGAAAGTATAAAAAAAGAAAGTAAAGATTGCAGTAGCGCAAACAAACGGAAATTATTATTCGAAAAAGGGAAAATAATCACCACGGACCAGGGGCCTCATGTATAAACGGTGCGTACGCACAGAAATGTTGCGTAAGAACTTTTCCACGTTCAAATCGCGATGTATAAAACCTACACTTGCCGTAAAGCCACACACTTTTCCACGGTACCTCATGCCTTGTCATACGCAAGTTCTCCGCTCGATTTTGCAAACTGGCGGCACCCAGCGTCAAAGCAATAGTACTGTTCTTGTGTGATTACTCATTATTTTCATGACGAGGCTTTATAAATACACAGAAACTAACCGCATATTGTTTATTAGTGTAATGCATCTGATTGTAATTAACTCGTAACAATATAATGGTCCAGGGAACAGCCATAGTATTCCAAATGCCATAACTGCTTTAGCGTTGTTACTCTCACTTCTCCTTCTTCTTCTTCTTCTTCTTCTTCTTCTTCTTTCAGCTCCTCCCGTTAGGAGTTGCCACAGCGGATCATCTTTTCCCATATTTCTCTCACTGCACCACTCGGAGTATTTATATCACTGTATCTGAGTGTGAATCACAGCAGCAGCTGATCGGAAAGAGAATTATCGGTATACGGCATTAAGCACACGCTCTCTGCCACGGCAAAACGTTTCAAAGCCTTTCCTGTACGGACCTCGCGGTTCAAAACAGTTTAATCCCAAGAACTTTAAATGCAGCCAATCAAGTGCTCCTTGTAGAACGGTTTGTACTTATAAGTACAATCACCCCACTGTAAACTTGCACTATAGTTATAATATCGCACAACCTGAGCCACTTTATAAAGCGCGTATTTACATATGATGACGATATCATTTTTAAGGTGGAATGCAGCAAAATATGTTTGTTAAATTATACAGATAAAACTTTAACTTCATTTAAATAATCTATATTCTTCACTGGGAGTGTCTTTAAGGATAGAATAATTAAACATGTACTATGAAGATATTTCAATGTTCTTTAAACGTTTTGAAGAATCGGCGCTAAGCTTACAGATGGCTTAATGTCTATTACAGAGCTGATTGTGTGGCGATCGGTTACTTGGGGAAAGAAAAGCACTGACTGCAGTGACGGCTACGCCAATATATATTGAATATAAAACAGAAAGATAAAATAACAACACAGCTAAAAACGCAGCGACAAATTTCAGCAAAAGTTAAATGCTTGTGTCATGAGCACGAGGCGACTAGTGTCTGCAACATACGTGGCCATCCACCGTGCATGACATTGGCGGGCGAAGGAGCCACCGATTCTTCCTCTGCCAAGTGCCACCACAAGCTTAGAGCCGCCCCTGAGTACTGCTGCAATAAATTATTTCATCGAAGTGAAACATGTTTAATAACGTGTTTTAACTCCTATCATAATAAAAATGACATCACGTATACATCTCAGTATTTTAGTTATTCAGAGAGCTGTAATATCACGAATGTAATGGACTCTGTGTCCAGTTGGAGGAAGAGAACCGGTTTAAGAAGCAAGTAGTGATTCACACACATAGAGCACATAGAAAATCAAATACAAAACAAAGCATTTAACGTGCTACTTTAATTATGATGTGATTTTAGAAACTGGTTAATTAAACAATTTTAAGATGAATTTTATGATGTTCTACTTTAATGACAAAATAAACTACGTGATTAAAGTGGAAATGTCGAGATTGAAGTGGACATTTCGTGCTTTTTCCCCACCGTGTGGCTTTTTTCTCTGTACCCTAATCAGCTTTCATATGACACTCAGACAGTGGGCTTACAACTCGGCTTTTCACGGCGACTTTGATATGTGACTTCTTTTTTATTTCCGGCACTGTGCGATTTGTGAATGTGAGCTTTCAAGTTTCTCCCACACGCTAAGTCACTCGATCAACTTCCTTTTGTTGATTATACCACGGTTTATTTGAACAAATAGTATGTTTTTCATTTGCCTCCACTTGGTATTCGCTGAAATTCTTATATTTTCCCCGTGCTTTTCCCATTGTCTTTTCACAGAAGGCTGCGCTTAAGGGGGATTTATATTGATTTGCATATTCAAATAGGCGTAATTATGGGAGGATTTGGGGCGTTACAAAATGCGCGCGCACGAGCGTTAGTTTTCACGCTGATCGGGATTTATGTAACGAAAGAACGGGGAAGTTGGAGTACGCACAGATTCCTGCATCTGGATTTTTCTGTGCGTAAGCACATTTCGGCTTTTGTGCTTACGCCATGTTATAGTGCGAGTTCTACGCACGGCGTTATACATGAGGCCCCAGGTGTCATTAAAAAAAAAGCAGGACAAAGCGAGGTCAGAAATAAAAGACAGAGTAGAAAACAAAGTAAAACATCATAAAGTGGTTACAAAACAAAGGGGCCAAACACATGCAGAGCAGGTTAGAGATAATGAAAACTGGAATTCAAATATTTAAAAAAAAAACGTAGGCGCGAAACACATACAGATCAAGACACAGAATATGAAAGCAGAAAAAAACGACAGTCAAAAAAAGAAAGTAAACATTGCATTAGCGCAAAAAAATAAATTATTACTCAGAGAAATAACTAAAAGGTGAATAGAGATTGAATATATGGACACAGGTGATATGTCAGAAGTATATAAATATTGTAAGGTTTTGAAGTTTAAGTCAGAGAATTTCTAAAATGTGTTTTACCTCACATGCATTTATTGGTTACTTTGCAAAAAAAATTATTAACTGCTGATGATGTAGGTCGCTTTGTCTGTGCTGAAATTCACCGAGAACAGAGAAACTTATCCTGAATTATGGTACAAAGTCATTAAACACATTTCACGGATCTCATTTAAAAGATTCAGCATATTGGGACTCGAAAGATTCCAAATATTGTTTTTACATAATTTTTGAAATAAAAATAAAACTAATGAAATAGCAACAATTCAAAGAAAAAAAAAATCTTAAAAGTGTGTATCCGGAAAACCAAACACGGGGGTTGGCGAGCAAAGTGAGCAGGGGACGAAGCCCCCTAGTTATAATATAAGATACAGCCAATGATGCTTTTAAACATTTATGAAAATATATGTTGCCAGTCATTTGTAGGTAATGTAACTCCACGTTTACGTTCCTAAAAATTAAAGTATTTGTACTATGATCTTTGTCATACTAAATATTTTAAAAGAGAAAATTGTGTTAATAAACAGTCATGAATTAATCAATCTAAATTAATCAAAGCAAGCTTTTCAAAAGGTGGAAAGGTACACAGTATACTATTTTGTCAAATCAAATCTTGTTGTTAAGGTGGAGATCGAGCTGCATTCAATTGTGTTAAAAGTGTCAATTGATCAAAGTTTACAAGTTCTGAGAGCTTCACAGCTCCTTGGACCACCAGTGTCCTTCTGTGGCTTTGTAAGTGGCTGATGAGGCCTGTATAATCTGACAAGCAAACTCCTGAGGACCAAACACAACTGTAGGTTCCTCTGTGGACTTAAATATACTTATGTGTCTCTGCTGAATATGAAATAGATATAAAGTTCTTAAAACTGACAAATATGAACAAGAACAAACATTTCACTTTATTTTAATTAAAAAAAAAAATTTCTAAAGCGGTATTTTTGAAGAATCCAGGAGAGGTCAGCATGAGATGTTGAATATTGTTTTAAGAGTTTAAACAAACTATACTATCATTGAAAGAATTTGACAAAATACATAACATAATAATAATAAATAACTGGCTGTTCTTTTCCCAATTGTCTAGATTCTAATTTGAACTTTCTTGAACAGGAGGTAAATAAATATGGCTGTAACCCTTGACCTTTGTTTGTAGCTACTTGTTAAAATTTTCAGTTATGTACTGTAAATATATACAGAACCATGAAAAAAATATAAAGCGACCTAAGTGTATTTAAACTTTTGACTAGTAACATTACTATACAAGAAAAAACTTAGAAACTTGTGTTCTTTTTCTACTTTTCAGTAGAAGATCCTTTGATATTGGCTCAATCTCTCTTCACTGTCTTTCTGAAATATATTTTGGTATCTAAAATACCAGGTTGCAGAAAGATTTTGCTTCTGATTAACTTAGCTTGTAGGGCAGGGCAATCATAAGTACTTAATCGCGGTTACAAATATTTGATTACGATCCGTTACACTTAGCTTTGGTCAATTATACTCAACAACGGACAATTACATATAATAATGGTTATTATAAAAAAAATAATCAACAGCTGAATCTGTCGATTTACTACTCCGAATTGAGTATTCCGAATAGCCCTGTTGCAATACACCACATAAACGGACCTGCTTGTTGTTTAATACTTTAATACTTTCTAAGAGCGCTTAGTATTGCACAGCACCTGAAAGTCGATTCAACTCACATCTTTAATACAATCTGGTATCATTTGTACTCTACCAGTAAAGTATGATATTATCTAATATTAATAAAAAAAATGCCATCTTGATTCAAACTCTGTCTTATTCTTCTTTCCTCAAAAAGCTTTCATAAAGATTTATTCAGAGTCCACCATTCCTTCGCGTGCCGACAAAAACAATGATTGGCGTATCGAAACTGACATCAAAGGGTGTTCCGTGATTGGCGTTAGGGGTGTTCCACGATATGAAGGGCGTTCCGTGTCTAATGTCATAGGTATATGACATATATATATATAGGTGGGCTGCAGCCAGACCATTCTCATTTTTCTTGCTCCTGCCTTCTGGCAAATAGTAAAGAACTAGTGGTCCTCAGTATGGCTTCAGAGAAAGTGTTTTAGTTGTGGAGATGCTGAAGAGCCAATTCTAATAACAAAAATTGTAAGAAAAAGACTATGTATAAATATTTGAAATATAACTGAATCTATACTAATAAAAGGCAAAGCCCTCACTCACTCACTTACTCACTGACTCACTCACTGACTCATCACTAATTCTCCAACTTCCCGTGTGGGTGGAAGGCAGAAATTTGGCAGGTTCATTCCTTACAGCTTCCTTACAAAAGTTGGGCAGGTTTTATATCGAAATTCTACGCGTAATGGTCATAACTGGAAGCAGTTTTTCTCCATTTACTGTAATGGAGATGAGCTTCAACGCCGT
Organism: Polypterus senegalus; assembly: GCF_016835505.1. Lineage (NCBI taxonomy): Eukaryota > Metazoa > Chordata > Cladistia > Polypteriformes > Polypteridae > Polypterus > Polypterus senegalus. The sequence continues at coordinate 89,722,605 of NC_053168.1, forward strand.
GGGGGCGGAGTTTCGTGTGACATCATCACGCCTCCCACGTAATCACGCAGTACATAGAAAACCAGGAAGAGCTCAAAAAAGCGCTTAAGAAAACATGCATTATATAATTGAGAAGGCAGCGAAACAATAAGAAGCGAGCGAGTGATATATACAACCATATTCATGAGTTCTGCTACTTCGGAAACAAAGCACGATGTAAACCTACACTTTAAATTAAGTTCATAGACAGGCTGCGCTGGCGTTTGTAATTTAGTGCCTGCCCATATAAGGCCGTCCGTCAGCGGCAATCCAATAGCAAACTGCCACGGGTAAATATTCACGGGTGAAGGACTGTGCTTATGGAGAGGAAGATGAGATGGTCAGGGTGGTGTTTGACACAAACTCAGCGAAACTGCGAGAGAAAGTTTTAAGTGCCAGGACTAAGGTAACATTAAATACAGCCACGGACATAGCACGAGATGGCACCAGCACAGCTGGGAACCTTCGATGCATGTACACCGAAGGCTCCGTGAACTGGCGAGTGCACAGATAAAAGCAACAGTTCCAAAGAGCTGAACAAAAACGAATTACACAATTGAAAAGGCAGCAAAAATATGAAGCGTCTGATAAGCATATTCATAAATCCAGCTACTGCGAAACAAAGCACACGGTGGAAAAAGTCAATGTCCGCTAAAGGAAGACAGTGTAAAAAACCCGTGCATGCAGTGTGTCAGGTCTCAGATAAAGAAGAAGACGAGCTGTTTATTGATGCAGTAAGAAACGAATCGATGAATGAAACCTGTCATCTTTACAGCGATTGACAAACACGGAATGTAACTTGAACACAACACATCCTACAAATACGAACCTGATTGAAAGAAATAATGATAATCAAATCCTTGATGACAGCAACACTCAGTAACACTCACAAAACAAATACTGTATATTGACAGTCATGTTACGTTATTTTTAAAATGTTCCCTTTTCTTTTTCTACCTTTTTTAACACACTACTTCTCCACTGCGATACGCGGGTATATATATATATGTATATATATATATATCCCACTCTACATACTCGAATAATGGATACTTTATTGCCATCAATGATTGTTTTGGTAAAGCCATACTCAGTGTATTCATTAGATGAACGGTAAAAAAGTAAGAGCGAGGGGAGGATGACTCATTGAGGCATGCAGGCTGTAGTCGCGTCAACTCTATCTGAATTGCGCGATCACATTTGAAAAAACATATCTTTTCAAGTTCTATTTAGTCCATATGTGTCAAACTCAAGGGCCGCGGGCCACATCCGCCCGGCGTGTAATTATATCCGCCCCGAGATCATTTTATATACTGTATTATTGTTATTAAAGCCGGGTATATGAAGCGCTGGTAACACAATAAACTACAGATCCCATAATGCAGCGCTTCAGCTGCCTTGCATCAGGGTAACCTGAATGCAATTCAGAAGATACAGAAAACAGCATAATTAAATAAGAATCTGACACTTCAGCGGACGTTTTAACCCGTGCACAATCACAAAGTGATTTCAAGTGAAGCTGCTTTTATGGGAGACACAAATGCACCAGTTCACCTTGCCCCACTTTCCCTGTTGCCAAGTACTGTTAAACCAAGTCTCAACTACGGTGTTCCCAAATACGCACTTTGCTGATAAACTGAGTTTGCACGGCGCTTTGGTGACTTTGAAGAACAAAAAAAGTCCGTCTACATGCGGCTCGAACCTTGTGCATGTTTGATAGCACATATCTGTGTGAGAAGCTCTTCTCAGTGATAAAGACTAACAAAACAGCACACAGGAGTCGCCTCACTGATTAGCACCTGCAATCCATCCTGAGAATCTCCACAACACAGAACCTCACAGCAAACAGAAACGAACCTGTGGCCAAAAAAAGATGCCAGGCGTCCAGCTCTAAAATGACATAAGAGCAAAGACAACTGAATGATTTGATTTGTTATTGCACGTAAGAGCGGGAGTCAACCGTTTTAACAAACAGCGTATTGCACTGATACGAAATAGCTGTGTGTGTATATATGTAGATATGTATGTATATGTATATATATGTTTATATATGTGTGTGTGTATGTATGTATATATATATATGTATATGTGTGTATATATGTGTGTGTATATATGTAGATATATATGTATGTATATATGTGTATATGTATAGATATGTATATATATATATATATGTTTATGTGTGTGTGTGTAAATATATATATATGACAACAACACTCATCACTCACAACAGTGACAAAACAATTACATTGACAATCAGGTTACGTTATTTTCAAAATGTTTCCTTTTCTTTTCATTGCTTCTTTAACACACTACTTCTCCGCTGCGAAGTGTGGGTATTTTGCTAGTATATATCTATACTGTACATTGTATTCTATGTATATTTTTTGTGTTTTATTATATTATCACTGTTCTGGAGAGACATGTAAGTAACAATATAATTCTACTGTATGCACAAGACAATAGATACTGTATGTTTAATGATGAGATCACCTCGGGATGATTCCCTGCTGAATGCACACTGCAGCCGACCCACTGTTTATTATTATTAGTGGTAGTAGTAGTAGTAATAGTATTTAATATTTATCAAAAATAAAGAGATGGTTTGTTTTTATGCCGATCTAAGTTAGGTCTTTGCGATCTACTTAAATGTTGCATGAAAAGGGTTTAAGAACAGTTACGATTGTCTCAAACTCAAAAGTTATTCAAAAATGTAAAATTTCTTGGCTGTCACATACCGTTCAGTTGATGATATACAGTATTTCACACATACAGCTTTTATTAATGAAAGTGTTGATGGATCAAATCAATAAGTAAATGACTGACTGTTTCCTAAATTGTTTCCCAGTCAATTTTAAAACCAATTTTATATGTAGCGCTTTTTTTGCAAATCTTTTAAAAATTAAATAAGCTCAATATTGTTTCATATGATTATAATTTGCTAGTGGGAATATGAAATACAATTATAGATTGAAAATATCTAGGCATGAGTTTCATAAGATACGTTCTGTTTGAAACACTAAATGGTAATAAGATTTGCTACTTTTACTATAATGTAACGGTTCAGGAGAAAACGTAATGAACAACCATTCAAAATATTAAAAAAAAAAAAAAACTACTTTTAAGTGCTTAGAATGGTTGGATAGCTTAAGTGTGAGACTGAAAGTCATTTATGTTTTTCCAAATAGAAACTGTTGTAATTTGTACAACTACAGCATACTGTGCAACGAGCGTGTCAGTACTGTCTCGCAGAGGGCATGATGCGAGTGACGCTGGGAAAAGACGTTACGCTAATCGCGTCATTACATGGAGCGCGCTATCAAGGGCGTTCTGTGACTAACGCTATGGGTGTCCTGTGATTTGGAGGGCGTCCCGTGTCTAACGTCAGAGGTATTGCAGTCTGCAGCTTCACACTGTTGGGTCGAAGACCCGGCTTTCCACGCCTCCTGCCTTCCACAGTCCGCCCCAGGACCTCCCACAGTCCGTAGAAAGAGAAGGAGAAGAGCAGCTGTCAGCTGTGCAGTCTTTCCAATTCGAAAAAGAAAAAGAACTGAAAACGTTTTCCGCCATGGAACAATGGCACAATGGAACCAGGTATGGACTCACAGAATAAAAAGCTCAGTATATTTAAAGAAACTTTAGCTCCATTAAATAAAACTAATGAAATGTACGATTATATACTGTATAGTGCAGTGGTTTCCAAACTTTATTTTATCACGACTCCCTTAAAAATATTTGATCATATGGCACCTCTCTTCCATTTTATAAAATACTACAAACACAAAAATTTTTAGTATTAAAAAATGTATTAAGATAAACTCTTATACACAAGAAAAAACGAATAACAATATTTTATTATTGTCGCTTAATGAGATGGATGTACTTGCCTATTAGCGCAAAGTTTATCAAATCTCGGTGTCATTGATGAGATAGCTACACGAAGCTCTTTTTCTACAACCAAACGAGCACGATTTTTCGATTTTATTGCAGCTAATGCAGAAAATCCTGTTTCGCATAAATAAGATGTTGCGAATGGCAGCAATACTTTTAAAGCTTTATTTGACAAAATATTATATTCACTCTTAATATCTAGCCAAAATTGAATCAGAGATACATTCTGAAATTTTTGTTTTAAAGAAGTATCACAAGATAGTTCAATTAAGTTTTCTTTCTCAATACTTGTTAATTCAAATTCGTCATCTTCTTCGTCGATAAATGGATTCTGTATCCACGCATATTTTGTAAAATCAAGATCATCAAAATAATTCGAAAAATGAATTAACAAACCATCCAAGTGTTCAACAAATAGATTTTTGTTTGCTTCTATATTAACTTGGGCGCATAAATTTAAAAGTGGAAACATGTCGAACCTATTTTTTTCCAAATTTGTCTTCCATATCTCCATTTTTTTAATGAATGCTTTCACTTTATCTTTTTGAATCAATAAATGCATTTGTGGCCCTTGCATCAATTTATTCAAAACACTCAATTTTCCAAAAATTTCCACCAAATAGGTAAGTTTAATAATAAAATTATCATCCCTAAACATATTTGCATCCTCATTATGATTTTCTTCGAAGAAAAATTGCAATTTCTTCTTTGAGTTCAAGTACCCTCTGAATCACTTTTGCACGAGATAGCCAGCGCACTTCACAATAATACAAAAGTGAGTTGTAAGCAGCTTCCATATCTTCACACAGCTTTGCAAATAACCTAACTTTTAATGGACTGTTTTTTATGTAGTTTACAACTTTCGTTACTTTTGTAAAAACGTAGTTAAGTTCCTCACTCATATTTTTTGATACGAGAGCTGCTCTGTGGAGCATGCAGTGCGTCCAGAGAACATTGGGTGTTTTCCTTTTAATTAGTGCTTGAAGGCCAGTTTTGTGTCCTGACATTGACTGTGCACCGTCTGTACAAAGCCCAATGCAATTATTCCACAATATGCCGTTCTCATCAAAAAAATTGTCGATTATATTAAAAATTTCACTGGATGTGGCTTTGCCAGGAATGGGTTTGCAAAATAATATATCTTCAATTATATTATTCTCTTCAACATATCGAACATATGCAATTAAATGTGCGTCTTTAGCTACATCGGTTGCTTCATCTACTTGTAAGGCGAATTTTGAAGTGCGCATCTGAGAAACTAATTGATCGCAAAGATCGTCAGATATATCATCGATTCTTCTGCCAACAGTATTATCAGCAAGCGGTATTTGTCGCAACTGTTTTGCATATGATTCGCCAAACATTGTTTTGACCATATCAATAGCTGCTGGCAAAACTAATGTTTCTCCTATTGTGTGTGGTTTTTTACACTTCGCGATTCTGTAAGATACTAAGTACGATGCTAGTAACGCATTTGATGGAATATAAACTATTTTTTTGAACGTTTGCTTTTGTTTAGTAAACTCATCCAATTTTCTTTGAAAAAATTCTTGGGACTTGCCAGCGTATTGAGAATGCATAGTTTCAATGTGGCGTTTTAATTTTCCGGGTCTCATACTATCAGCAGCCAAAACTTTCGAACAAAACAAACACATTGGTTTTCCACATTATCAGTAATAACACTTGTAAATCCGAACGATAAATAAGACGAATCGTATTTTCTTGTCTTGGGAGTTCTTCCTTCCTGATTCCTACTACTTGTGCCAACATCAGATTCTTCATTATTAGAGGATTTTCTCTTATAACCAGTCAAGAACTTATCCATTTCTCTAAAAATATTAGGATAATTAATTTATTGTTCTTAAAAAAATTAAACTTAATTTAATTACTTACTATTGTGATCAGTGAGTAATTAGGTACGTCAAAATAAAATAAGAAACACAATCTAACACTGCTGAGCTAAACTGAAGTCGATATTGTCTCGATTTTTGGAGAGTTACTGTTCGGCCAAGTTACGTGTCATACCGCTGGTGGTTTATCCTTGCAATGAGTGGATATCGTAGATAAGAAAGTGAGAAGTCCAACAACGCGTCTGAATATTTACGCAGTAATACGCAGCCGCCAAATCTTTTCGCGTATGCGCATAGACAATACAAGCCCTACGGCCTACGGTGCTGATATATTTCTGAACCGTACTGTTTGCTACAGGGTAAGGGTAGCATCAGCAGCATAGTAGTTGTATTAGCTGCACGTGCACTTTTTTTTGTCAATCCTGGCTAATATTCGCGCCTCCCCTTAGACTAGTCCACGCCTCCCTAGGGAGGCGCGCCTCCCAGTTTGGAAAACGCTGGTATAGTGAATCCAAGAGTTCTCTGTTTATCGTCATTACTGATATATCCTATTTTTAAGCATATCGTTTTAATTATTTTTTACCTCTTGTATTATTTCTTTTTAATATTTAATATCGAAGTGTTCACTACCCAAATCGCTATGCGAGTATTTAGTGGCAGCGTCTCTATTAAGTTGTGAATTTGCCTGCGAGTATTTATAGGCAGTGTGTCTATTAACTTGTGGATTTTTCTGTGAGTATTTGGCGGCAGCATCACAAAGTTGTTTTCATCTAGCTGCATCAGAAAATGTACCACGACGTCTGACACGCCTCCTTTTTAGTGTTTTCTTACAGCTTGGATTGCTGCTGTCATAATCGGTTTGAGTCTACACACACACACATATATAGACTGTATATACAGTTGTGTGTAAAAACTATTTGCCCCCTTCCTGATTTCTTATTCTTTTGCATGTTTGTCACACAAAATGTTTCTGATCATCAAACACATTTAACCACTAGTCAAATATAACACAAGTAAACACAAAATGCAGTTTTTAAATGATGGTTTTTATTATTTAGGAGAAAAAAAATCCAAACCTACATGGCCCTGTGTGAAAAAGTAATTGCCCCCTTGTTAAAAAATCACCTAACTGTGGTGTATCACACCTGAGTTCAATTTCCGTAGCCACCCCAGGCCTGATTACTGCCACACCTGTTTCAATCAAGAAATCACTTAAATATGAGCTGCCTGACACAGAGAAGTAGACCAAAAGCACCTCAAAAGCTAGACATCATGCCAAGATCCAAAGAAATTCAGGAACAAATGAGAATAGAAGTAATTGAGATCTATCAGTCTGGTAAAGGTTATAAAGCCATTTCTAAAGCTTTGGGACTCCAGCGAACCACAGTGAGAGCCATTATCCACAAATGGCAAAACATGGAACAGTGGTGAACCTTCCCAGGAGTGGCCGGCCGACCAAAATTACCCCAAGAGCGCAGAGACGACTCATCCGAGAGGTCACAAAAGACCCCAGGACAACGTCTAAAGAACTGCAGGCCTCACTTGCCTCAATTAAGGTCAGTGTTCACGACTCCACCATAAGAAAGAGACTGGGCAAAACGGCCTGCATCGCAGATTTCCAAGACGCAAACCACTGTTAAGCAAAAAGAACATTAGCTCGTCTCAATTTTGCTAAGAAACATCTCAATGATTGCCAAGACTTTTGGGAAAATACCTTGTGGACTGATGAGACAAAAGTTGAACTTTTTGGAAGGCAAATGTCCGTTACATCTGGCGTAAAAGGAACACAGCATTTCAGAAAAAGAACATCATACCAACAGTAAAATATGGTGGTGGTAGTGTGATGGTCTGGAGTTGTTTTGCTGCTTCAGGACCTGGAAGGCTTGCTGTGATAGATGGAACCATGAATTCTACTGTCTACCAAAAAATACTGAAGGAGAATGTCCGGCCATCTGTTCGTCATCTCAAGCTGAAGCGATCTTGGGTGCTGTAACAGGACAATGACCCAAAAAACACCAGCAAATCCACCTCTGAATGGCTGAAGAAAAACAAAATGAAGACTTTGGAGTGGCCTAGTCAAAGTCCTGACCTGAATCCAATTGAGATGCTATGGCATGACCTCAAAAAGGCGGTTCATGCTAGAAACCCCTCAAATAAAGCTGAATTACAACAATTCTGCAAAGATGAGTGGGCCAAAATTCCTCCAGAGCGCTGTAAAAGACTCATCGCAAGTTATCGCAACGCTTGATTGCAGTTATTGCTGCTAAGGGTGGCCCAACCAGTTATTAGGTTCAGGGGGCAATTACTTTTTCACACAGGGCCAAGTAGGTTTGGATTTTTTCTCCTAAATAATAAAACCATCATTTAAAACTGCATTTTGTGTTTACTTGTGTTATTTGACTAATGGTTAAATGTGTTTGATGATCAGAAACATTTTGTGTGACAAACATGCAAAAGAGTAAGAAATCAGGAAGGGGGCAAATAGTTTTTCACACCACTGTATACATATATATATATATATGCATATATATACATATATATGTATATATCTCTACATACATATCTACATATATATACATACATACGTATCTACATATATACATACTGTATATACAAATATACATATATACGTGTGTGTGTATGTATGTATGTGTGTGTATATATAATGTAGATAGCTGTATGTATATATACAGGTATATATGTGTATATATATATATTATTGTATGTGTCTATATATGTGTGTATATATATATATATATATATATATATATATATATATATATATATATATATATCTAGATTACCCTTTGGCTTTGGTCACTGAGTGCAAGGGAAAAAAAATAAAATGTAGTCTATAAGTTATTAAACAGTAAAACATTAACGTTTTAAGAAGTAAAGATACATTGAGCACTACTGGAGTGGTTTCGGGTAAACTACATTTTAAAGACAGTATAACACAACAGGTAAGTAGTACTAACAGCAGCTAAAATGTATATGGATCATCTTTCGGTAGTAGATCCCTTTTGAAAGGCACTACACGACGGCTGTGGTATAGAAATTACATTTCCTATGTGAACATCCAAATTTCTGCCTGTGGTAATGTGCCTTACCGGCATTACCAGCAATTAAAGAAAATTAGTTTTGTGTCCTCTGCAGTGTTAAGAGAGAAAGGCTTTGGTTTGGGATAAAAGGAAAAAAGGTGTAAAGAATGGAAACTTGCCTTTTTGTTTTATATAGTGTAGAGAGACGTCTTTGCTGACGATATGGGTGCCTTTTGGGGACCGTTGCGGTGGGTCTCGTGTAGACTGGTGAGACGTCCCTGCCATTAACCAGCCGGGATGGCACTGTCGGTCCTCCACTCCTGTGCATGTCTTCATAATCCGACCCGACGACCTCATAATCGTATACGTGCAAAAGAAAGTGCGAAGCGCCTTAATATTATTTTGCCGCGGTCTAGAAATAGGATCCTGTGTTTACAGTTGTCTGGGCTATAGCTCATGGGAAAGAGGAAAAAATTAAAAGTGTTTACTTTCACTTAAGGCAGAAGCGCAGTCAGCGTTTTAAAGGCCGGCACAGCTACGTGCGTGCACGCCAGCTGCTCGACTTTTATAGTATTTTTGCAGTGCAGGAGACGCCACTTTTTGCAGACACGTTCACGTGATCAAAAGTTTTCACGCTCTTTAGAGGTCTTGCTTGTTCTCTGCGTACTGCATTCATAGTCAGTTCATATGAGCCACTCGGAGTACATGCATCGAAGCTTCTGAGCTGTGCCTGTGCTATCTCGTGCGATCTCGCAATGTCCATGGCTTTATTTAATGTTAGCTAAGACCCGGCACTTAAAAATTCTCGCAGTTTTGCTGAGTTTGTGTCAGACACCACCCTGACCATCTCATCTTTGTCTGAATATTTAGTGGCAGAGTGTTTCTATTGGATTGCCGCTGAGGGACAGCCTTATATGTGCAGGCACTCAATTACGTGGGAGGCGTGATGATGCAAGACGCAAGACGCAACTCCGCCTCACACGGCGACCGAGCTGCCTGCTATGGCTGTATACAGTATACGAAAGTAGGTTCCAGTTATGACTGTTACGCGTAGAATTTCGAAATTAAACCTGCCTAACTTTTGTAAGTAAGCTGTAAGGAATGAGCCTGCCAAATTTCAGCCTTCCACCTACACGGGAAGTTGGAGAATTAGTGATGAGTGAGTGAGTGAGTGAGTGAGTGAGTCAGTCAGTCAGTCAGGGCTTTGCCTTTTATTAGTATAGATCAAAGACAAATAGACAACATGCTTACCATTATAAACTTAGTGCTTCTTTTTGAAACCACTGAAGTAAATGCTCACATTGGACTGAGCGGGCAAACGCTTGTCTAAATGTAGGCCAAAAACTAATCAAAAAAAAGGACAGGGTCATTTTTGTGCTAATTCTTTTGGTTCTTTTTTAACATTTCCTTAGGTAAATATTATTTTTTCTGTTTTCAGGTTTAGATTTTATTGAGCCATTAATGAGAAGACAGAAGATGAGTAAAGCCTTGCACTACATCTGAAGTGAACAGACGTCTTGCTATTCTGTTCCATAGCACTGCGTTCTGCAGGTTTCAGATCTTTACTTTTAGAAGAAACGTCAGCTTCCCTTTTCCAACATCCAGCTCAGGGTACTGATGAGAAGGTACAGACCCATCACTCTATAAACTTCCATAAGAAAGATGAATTACATTTTGTTGACGCTGGCTTACAATACCTATGGTATAGTGAATAAAATGTATAAAAAGACTTTTAATGCTTGTCTCAGATACCTACTGTTAATCGTTAACCAGTAGGAGTCAAAACCCAGTCTGTTTTACATCTTCTGACAAACTGTAGTGCTAGTGCAACTCTAAAAGGCCTTATAACTTTTGAAATGCATTGTGTACTTTGTTAATAATAGTGCATGCTAAGAAACATTGAAGACTTGTAGAATCTGTGATTGAAAGCAGTAATGTTAATAATGTATAACAAATTCAGAATATACTGTACATTTTTTTTACTTTTCTTTTCTTATATTTCTTGTAAATGTGGAGAAAAATGCTATAAGCTTTATAATGACCATTTAATGAATTTTCTTTTTTTTTTTAATAAAACATATTACAGCAACACGGAATCCTTAAGCATCTTACCAAGGCAGAGAAGTGGTGTGCTGATAATAAACCTGTATTCATGGGGCACATCTCACTCCCTACATTACTATCAATAGACAAAGATTACATTGAGGAGGCCCTTCAGAAATTTGATTTGCTATTTGAAATACCAGAAGAAGAGGAGAGGGCACATGTCTTTAGACCCTTCATCATCCTTTTTTCACATATGGAAGACATGCATCTATGAGAAAATGTAATAAATGTCCCTCATTGTTCAGTTACAACCTACAATTCTTGTTCTATATTATATATATTCTTTAACTTTTTTATAATAAATGTTGCAAACCAACTTCATCTTTACAGTCCATTGTCTCAGACCTGCACTTGCTAGTGTTATGTATTAAAATAATGTTTTATAAAGCAGGGTAAGGCAATTTTTATTTTTAAAGCACATTTACAACAGCCAGAACTGAACCATAGTGCTGTACAAGAAAGGGTAAAAGAAGCAGTTCAAATTTACAATATATACACATCACAAACTGCAAGTATAACCAACCATTACATAAAAGATAACTCAAAATAACCATACATACATATTTCTAGTCATGATTGTACATGACCTAAAATATACAACCATGTCAACCTCTTGCAAGGTCAAATGGCAGCAAGAAGAAATAAGACTGTAATGATGACTTAAAAATGTCCGGTGTTGGAGCAGACCTAACATAATAAGATGAGCCATTCCAGAGAAAAGGAGCAGCCACAGCAAACGCCTGATTCCTCCTTTGCTTCAGTCTTGACCTCGGCACAACTAAGAACATCTGGCTAGTAGACTGCAGGGCTCTTGTTGGCACATACAAGTGAAGAGGTTCCAAGATGCAAGATGGGGCTGATCCACTCAAACATTTGAAAATAAGAAATAGAATTTAAAAATCAATTCTGAAGCGGACCAGAAGCCAATGAACATTAGAACACTCTAGATGAGAACAGGCCATTCAGCCCAACAAAGCTCGCCAGTCCTATCCACTTGTTTTCTCCAAGAAAACATCAAGTCGAGTTTTGAAAGTCCCTAACGTCTTACTGTCTACCACACTACTTGGTAGCTTATTCCAAGTGTCTATCGTTCTTTGTGTAAAGAAAAACTTCCTAATGTTTGTGGGAAATTTACCCTTAACAAGTTTCCAACTGTGTCCCCATGTTCTTGATGAACTCATTTTAAAATACAAGTCTCTATCCACTGTACTAATTCCCTTCATAATTTTAAACACTTCAATCATATCACCTCTTAATCTTCTTTTTCTTAAACTGTATAGTCTCAGCTCTTTTAATCTTTCTTCATAATTCAGCCCCTGTAGCCCTGGAATCAGCCTAGTCGCTCTTCTCTGGACCTTTTCTAGTGCTGCTATGTCCTTTTGTAGCCTGGAGACCAAAACTGCACACAGTACTCAAGATGAGGCCTCACCAGTGCATTATAAAGGTTGAGCATAACCTCCTTGGACTTGTACTCCACACATCTTGCTATATAACCTAACATTCTGTTAGCCTTCTTAATGGCTTCTGAACACTGTTAGGAAGTCGATAGCTTAGAGTCCACAATGACTCCTAAATCCTTCTCATAAGGTGTACTCTTGATTTTCCGACCGGCCATTGTGTATTCAAACCTAACATTTTTACTTCCTATGTGTAATACTTTACATTTACTGACATTAAATTTCATCTGCCACAAATTTGCCCAAGCCTGTATGCTATCCAAGTCCTTCTGTAATGATATAACGGATTCCAAATTATCTGCTAATCCACCTATCTTGGTATCATCTGCATACTTAACCAGCTTGTTACTTATATTCCTATCTAAATCATTTATATATATTAAAAATAGCAGCGGCCCTAGCACTGACCCCTGTGGAACACCACTCTTAACATCAGCCAGTTCTGATGAGGTTCCTCGCACCATCACCCTCTGCTTCCTGTGTCTGAGCCAATTCTGCACCCATCTAAAAACATCACCCTGAACTCCCACTTCTTTTAATTTGATGCCCAACCTCTCATGTGGCACCTTATCAAATGCTTACTGAAGCAAGGTCAGTACTGATGAAATATGGCCACACCTACAAGAGCTATTCAATAAGCGAACAGCAAAGTTGTGGAATAGTTGTAGGTGTCATAACAGGGCCTGACCAGCACCTACATACAAAGAACTGCAATAGTCCAAATGAGATGTAAAAGCTTAGATGGCCTTTTCAAGATCACTGAAAGAAGGAAAAGCCTTTACCTTAAAAGGTCTCAGCTGGAAAAAGCTTAATTTAACCTCACAATTTATCCATTTGTCGAGTTTGAATGAGCTGCCGAAGATCACGCCTGGGCTCTTAACTGAAGCTTTATGATACGTATATGGCAAGGGGTCCAAGAGCAATAACAACAACAACATTTATTTATATAGCACATTTTCATACAAAAAGTAGCTCAAAGTGCTTTACATAATGAAGAAAAGAAAAACAAAAGACAAAATAAGAGATGAAATAAGACAACATTAGTTAACATAGAAAAGGAGTAAGGTCCGATGGCCAGGGGGACAGATTAAAAAAAAAAAAAATTCCAGACAACTGGAGAAAAAAATAAAATCTGCAGGGGTTCCAGGCCACGAGACCGCCCAGTCCCCTCTGGGCATTCTACCTAACATAAATGAAATAGTCCCCAGACACAGACATACCGACACCAGACTGTCTAAAACACACTTCTTTTATTTGAGTTCTTTAAGCACCACAATGCCTTCTCTCACCAACTCTCTCTCTTGTCGTCTTCTTCTTCTTCTTCTTGTTTCTCTTTCTTTCTTTCTTTCTTTTTCTTTCTCTCTCTCGACCTCCTTCCTCCTCCTCACAAGCTTCGTCTCCTTCCTCCCAACTCTGGCTCGTCGAGTGGTGGTGGCTGGGCCCTTTTATAGCCCACCCGGAAGTGTTCCAGGTGATTAACCACCTGGTCCTAATTGCACTTCTGGGTGGGGCTGAAGACTCATCCAGCCGGGCTGTGGGAAGACAGCCCCTCCTAGCGGCCACCCCGGGCCCCAACCAAGCTGTGGCGGACTCCATCTCCCATGGAGTCCTGCGGGCGGTCGGGGAATCACCGTCGGCCAGGGAGGCTGCCACCAAGCGTCCCGGGGAAGGTATTGGACTGCCAATGGCAGCTCCCCCGGAACATAAGCATTGGCATGGGACCCAGCTGTCCTTCACATCCTCTTTGTAGTTAGGGTTCTCACGGAGTCACTTGATGTTGATGGTCATACAGACTTTTAATCCATCCATCATTGTTGGACATCACGGTGCTTTGAGTAGATGGTGGTGGCGCAAGCCGGACACCGGAAAAGGAAATAGACGAGAAAGTAGGGGTTAGTAGAGATTTTAGAGCCACCATGAATAGTTATTATAATGAGTTGGATATACAGAGTATCTGAATTTTAATCACAGTGAAGTTATGAGAAAGGCCATGTTAAAGTAATGTGTTTTCAGCAGTGTTTTAAAGTGCTCCACTGTATTAGCCTGGCGAATTCCTATTGGCAGGCTATTCCAGATTTTAGGTGCATAACAGCAGAAGGCCGCCTCACCACTTCTTTTAAGTTTTGTTCTTGGAATTCTAAGGAGACATTCATTTGATGATCTAAGATTACGATTTGGAATATAAGGTATCAGACATTCCGATATATAGATGGGGCGAAATTATTTAAGGCTTTATAAACCATAAGCAGAATTTTAAAGTCAATCCTGAATGACACAGGTAACCAGTGTAGTGACATCAAAACTGGAGAAATGTGTTCGGATTTTCTTTTCCTAGTTAGGATTCTAGCAGCTGCATTCTGCACTAGTTGCAAACGATTTATATCTTTTTTGGGTAGTCCTGAGAGGAGTGCGTTACAGTAATCTAGTCGACTGAAAACAAATGCGTGAACCAATTTCTCAGCATCTTTCAGTGATATAAGAGGTCTAACTTTGCTATGTTTCTTAAGTGAAAAATGCTGTCCTAGTGATCTGATTAATATGTGATTTAAAATTCAGATTACAGCCAACAATTACCCCTAAGCTTTTTACCTCCGTCTTGACTTTTAATCCTAATGTATCCAGTTTATTTCTAATAGCCTCATTGTATCCATTATTGCTAATCACTAAGATTTCAGTTTCTCTTTATTTAACTTGAGAAAGTTACTATTCATCCATTCTGAGATACAAGTCAGACATTGCGTTAGTGAATCAAGAGAATCGGGTCATCAGGTGCTATTGATAAGTACAGCTGTGTGTCATCAGCATAGCTGTGGTAGCTCACGTTGTGCCCTGAGATAATCTGACCTAACGGAAGCATGTAGATTGAGAATAACAGCGGACCCAGGATAGAGACTTGTGGAACACCATATGGATATCATGTGTCTTGAGTTGTAATTACCACAACTAACAAAAATTTTCTCCCTGTCAGGTAGGATTCAAACCAATTTAAGACACTGCCAGAGAGGCCCACCCATTGACTAAGGCGATTTCTAAGAATATTGTGATCAATGGTGTCAAATGCAGCACTCAGATCTAAGAGGATGAGAACAGATAAATGGCCTCTGTCTGCATTTAAATACAAATCATTTACTACTTTAACGAATGCAGTTTCTGTGCTGTGATTTGTTCTAAAACCTGACTGAAATTTATCAAGAATAGCATGTTTATTTAGGTGGTCATTTAACTGCATAATGACTGCCTTCTCCAGAACTTTACTTAAGAAAGGCAGGTTAGAGATGGGTCTAAAATTTTCAAGAGCGAGGGTCAAGATTATGTTTCTTAAGTAGGGGTTTAACTACAGCAGTCTTAAGACAGTCTGGGAAGACCCCGTATCTAATGACAATTTACTATGTCAAGAACATTATCAATTAGCACGCCTGATACTTCTTTGAAAAACCTTGTTGGTATTGGGTCAAGGACGAGGTGGAGGGTTTTAATTGAGAATTATTTTTGTAAATCAGGTAAATCTATCCTAGTGAAAGAGTTTAATTTGTTTATAACAGGATGCTGGGGTTTAGGAGGATCCTTAGTGTTGGAGGGATATACTATGTTATTTCTAATATCATTAATTTTTTGATTGAAAAATACAGCGATAGCCTCACAGGTTTTACTGGAAGTACTTAGGAGGCATTCCTTTGAGTTACCTGGGTTTAGTAGGCGATCAATTGTAGAAAATAAGACTCTGGGATTACTAGCATTGTTATTTATAATCTTGGAGAAATAGCAGCGTCTCTCAAGACGGACAGTGTTATTGTATTCTGTTATTTTAACTTTTAATATTTCATGGTGGATAGTTAGTTTAGTCTTCCTCCATTGACGCTCAGCTCTACGGCATGTTCTCTTTAAATCAGACACTCTTTGGGTCTTCCATGGTATAACAATGCTAGAAAATTTTTTAATAGTCTTTTCAGGTGCAACTATGTCAACAGCAGCTCTCACTTTAGTATTAAATCTTTCCACCTTACTATTTACATTATCCTGCTATTATAGTTGGCACTATAAACGGACTGATTGCTTAGAATGTTTGTAAGTTTTAAAGCTGCTGATGAGTCAAAGAAGCGTTTTTAACAATATGCTTCTCATGAGTGTTTTTATCATTATTTCTATATTAAAAGTAGAAGAAAATGGTCTGATAGACCAATATCAATGATCTTTTTATATCAACTTTCAGTCCTTTAGTAATCACTAAGTCTAATGACCTGCTTTATGTGTAGGCTGATTAACGAGCTGTCTCAAATCAAAAGAATCCAGGAGGTTCATAAATTCTTTTACTTTTAGATCACACTGATTATCTATATGAAAATTAAAGTCACCAACTATTAGAGTGTGTCATAGTTAGTAATTAAAATTGACATTAAGTCAGAGAATTCCTCAAAAAAAGACGCGTTATATTTAGGAGGTCTATACACGGATAATACTAGAACTTGAGAATCTCCATGGATAGCAACGTCGAGATACTCAAAGGACTTACCAGAACTGACATCTTTACACTTTTACCGGCTCGAGTAAATGTTTGCCAAGCCGCCGCTCTTTTTCCCTGGCGGTCTGCACGAGTAAAACTGTAATCCGGAGGCGCAGATTTGATTAAAACAGCCGCGCCGTCTGAGCTAAGCCACGTTTCACTTAGCGCAATAAAATCAATTTTTTTTATCACTAATAAGATCGTTGATAAAAACGTCTTGTTAGTGAAAGCTCTAACATTTAATAGTGCCATATTTAATGTTTCGGAGGGGCAGAGGTGAATACTATGCGTTATTGATATTTGGAATAGGAACTAAATTATTTTATTAGCTGCTCTGTGTGTATTTTTGTTTAATCTGTGATCTGTTTTATAGTTTTAATACATTGTTCATCTAAAGTAGTAATTTTAATTAAATTATTGGTGTTTATGCCGTATTGCCTAGATTTTCTACGTGCATTGAGATTGGTTATTACAGTATTAATGTTGTGCACTTTTACAGAAGATTTTATTAAACAATGATCATGTCCTAGCACAACAGTAGCATTTCGGAAGGGGTTAAGAGCAGAGATAGATAGTCAAGATAAACAAATTACCTTAGATATGTTTTCGGAGAAGACCTGGGCGCCGAAACTGTTCGGACGCAGGACATATCGCTTGAAGAAACGCGGTCTTTCCCAAAAGAGGTCCTAGTTATTAATGAATCCGATGTCTTGATTCTTGCAGAAGTCCTGCAGCCAGTTGTTTAATCCTAGCAGACGACTGTAGTACTGAGGTAGAGGTAGTGGACCCGAAATGAAGATCTTTTGGATGAACTTTTGGACACCACAATCACAGTTTTATTATTATTTAGTTTAAGAAAATTAATTGCCATCCAGGTTTTAATATCATTCAAGCACGCATTGGAGGATCTGTATTTTCTCACTTTGATTATAATGGCAAATAGATTTGAGTGTCATCAGCATAGCAGTGAAAGGAGAAGCCATACTTGTTAACAATGGAGCCTAAAGGTAACATGCATATCAAAAAGATAGCTGGTCCAAGGATGGAACCCTGTGGTACCCTACAAGTAAGAGGAGCTACAGAGGACGAGAACTCACCCAAATTAATAGAAAAGCTCCCATTTCTTAGATAAGATTTTAACCCATTTAAGGGCATTACCTTGGATGCCTACATACTGTTCAAGGCAGGATATAAGAATCATAAGATCCACGGCATCAAAAGCTGAGGTACGATCTGGCAGTACAAGAATGGCAGAATCTCCAGCATTAGTAGCTGGGAAGAGGTCATCCTAAACCTTTAACAAGGATGTTTCACTGCTGTAAAAACATCTGTATCTGGATTGGAATTTTTCCAGAATGCTGTTTTCATCCAGAAATGTTTGAGTTGGGACAACATTTTCTAAGACTTTAGATAAAAAAGGCAGTTTAGAAATTTGCCTGAAATTTGACACATTAGAGGGTCCTTATTTTATTTTTTCAATAGGTTTCTGCACCACAACGTGTGGCAAGGCAGCAGGAACACAAACAAATCAAGCTAGCATTTATTAAGGTAACAATACTTGGTCTGACAGAATCAAAAAAACCCTTAACTAATAGAGAGGGGACACTGTCCAGGGGGCAATTTGTACGCTTCAGGCATTACACCAAATCAGACAACAGACGATGATGCAGGCTCAGAGTGGTCAAAGACAGCTGAACACACTATGGGAAGAGATGAATTCTGAGCAGGCAGTGAGACTGATGACCTAATAACTGTAATCTTATTTACAAAAAAGTACATCTCCGTTTGGAGAGTAAGTTGGGGTATGCAAGAAATGACAAATTCCTAATACAAGAAATTGTATATGGCGATTAAAGGATTTAAAATCACTAAAACATTGATTTGTAATTATTGCATCTACCCAAACAAAAATTACCAGTGAAGGAACACTCAAACATAAAGTTGAAGAACTCCAAAGCATGCAATTTGGCAGTTGTAAAAAATATAAAAAGTCTTCAGAGGCATGTCCTGTGTGCAGAAAATAGCAGTCAACATCTGCTAGGATGTGCCAATGCGTAACAACTGGTTTATCTATTCAAAGTGTGTCTTCCAGAAAGGAAATTTATGACACAGAAAGGAGATTTTAAGTTTGTACTGGAACATTGTGCTGCCGGCTTCTGGGGACCTTAAGCTGATGTCACATGACACAACTTCCAGTCATTGGGTATGTTAGACTTACCTACTGAAGTTGCTGATCTCATCACCAGACCATGTCAATTTAAACAACTGAAAATCTGCAAATTTAGCAGATGACTGCCAGTCTTCTAGCCTGTCATGTTGACATCTTCTTCTAACAGCCAACACTGTCCGGCTTGATGGAGCTGGCACTGTACAGAAGGTTAAAAGATACAGCTGCAGTCTCTGTCTGCTTTTTTCTTTTTTCCATTCTGTTGTGGTACATAAAACATGAGTCATCAGAGGGATGAGCTTCTCATTCGTTTGTGAGGTCCAAAACAACCGTATTCCTTATTCTTCATTGCTGCATTCGACGTGTTGTACTTCCAGATGAACATTCATTGGTTGTCAGCTCTCATGCACACAGAGCTCAGTTTTACGACTACGATTTTGTGGGGCAAGTCAAGGATGAGTTGGTGTGAGTTGTGAGGCATGGGAAAGGCGCTATATAAATAAAATGTATTATTATTATTATTATTATGTGGCATTACTGGCTTGCTTCACAGGGGCACACCAACAACTGCCTCTGATACTGTAAGATTATTTAAATGAAGGCTACAACTTAAAATCACTGGAAAAGTCCTGTAATGTGACATGACCTTTAGTCCTATACAAAAGCTTGGTCCAAAGCGGATATTCCTTTAAAGTATCTCAATAAGCCTAATTTACAGAGATTGAACAGGTGTGTGATAAAAAGCCATGACATACACAG
This sequence comes from Polypterus senegalus, assembly GCF_016835505.1. Taxonomy (NCBI): domain Eukaryota; kingdom Metazoa; phylum Chordata; class Cladistia; order Polypteriformes; family Polypteridae; genus Polypterus; species Polypterus senegalus. Next base: position 89,742,395 of record NC_053168.1, read on the forward strand.
TTCACAAATTTCAAGATCCTCCATTTCCCATGATACACAGTAGTCATGCACGTGGAGCTTCCACTGATTTTTTTAATCTTGGTTTATAACTACAAAAAAAAAAAAAATAATAAACAGCATTAAACACAACAGCTATCCATCATACATCATAAGCTGCAATTTTAATTGTACAAAAATCATTAAAAATGTTTTATTTTGTTTCCAGTCCTGTAAAAGATGTTTTAACAAATAAAAGAAAGTACTATTTATTTTTTTATTTTCCTCTGAGTCATTTGAGTGGCAGTGACAGCATATTCCTGGGAAAAAAAAAGATGGCAATGGCAATCCTCTGAGCTGGCCCGAGGTCATGGCATTTTCACCTGAACTGTTACTGTGCCCTTGGAAAGCACTGCTGAAAAGGCCTTTGTCTGCAATGTGTTAAATGATGCTGAATATATTCCATGTAACAGGTTCTAATTTATATACATCTCAAACTTCATACAGTCAATGTAACAGAACATAAGAAGAAACAACATTCACTGGATTTATATAAAGTTAACTATTAGATAATAAAAAGATAAAGCATTAAGACACATTGAGCAATCTGATTTAGTTCAAATAGCAAAGCTTACAAACGTATGTATCCTTGAGGTGTACCTCTTCGTTTTTACACTGCGATTTATCTTCATTTTATGTGAACATTCTGGCAGATTGAGCTGAGTTTTCACAAGCACCATACATTATATCAAGTGTACATTTTCATACAATACAGTTTTGCAGCATATACAATTTTTTTAGTGATTGAGAAAGGCAACATTAGTTAAAAAAATACAAATATTAAAAATACGTGCTTCAGGTTGGAAATACCCTAGTACTTCTGTTGAAAAACTGTGAATATCTGATATGGATTTTTGCTTTATGTAAATAATTTCAATTTATCTCATAAATAATTAATTATAAAACATCTGTTAGTTATCTAAAAATGGTTATCATTTTAAAATGTAATATTTATTACAACATGAAGGTTGAGTCTCTTTTTAGAGCACATCTAAAAGCATCTGCGTTTAACGGTCCTCTTCTGTCTCACAGTGGCATTGCCTGACTGGCATTTTGGGGAGCAGAGATGAGTGGACGTCAATTTCTGTTTCAACTTTACAATTTGGGATTATTTCCATGGCAGTGCAGCCTGTCAAGTTTTGCTTACTGGTCCTCACTTTGTCTGCTCCCACTTCCAGATAGCCCTGACAGATATCCCACAGTACCATTCATTGTAACACACTGTGGAGCCGATACAGCACTGAATCCTAATAGGATGCATTTTTAAACTGTTGTAACTATCGTCAAAAACAAAAAAACTATACTAAAGCTATGTAAGGACTAACTACATTAGGAAATTCAAAGTCATAATTGACAATGACAATATAAAAGTCTGTACTCTACTTTTCAAAAAAGGGGGTAAAAAAATTCATCATTGACTGTTCATTTAATTTTCGGTGGACATTCATGTATTTTAGATTGTATACAATTAAACTTGTACTTTGAAAAAAATCTCAAAGTAATAAATCATTGCCATTCAAAATTATTATATAGGCAGTTACATAATCTCTTGGTTTAGTTTGAGCAATTGATTAAACATGCAACACGTCATGATGTTCATTTGGAAGGTTAAAACAACGGTCGAAACAAAACCATGTTATGTTTACAGCTTCAAGCTACTAAATACAACAGGAGCGGATGAATGTTGCATGTATTGGATTAACAGGCAGCTCCAAACTGGCCCTGTGTACTGGAGAAGGCCCTACAATGTAATGGCACCATTTCCAGGGCTGTTTTGTGTCTTGTGGTCAGCATTGCCACAAAGTTGTCTACCCAAAAACACAACCCTGATCCAGGTTTGAAAATCTGAAGCTATCATTAAAATGAAAAAGATTGATAGTAAACTAGACATGTTTCTTGTGATTGGAAGTGACAGGTAGTACCTGAAAGTCTGCTAATCTCTGTCACACTGAGACAGCAAATCTGATTTAAAGCTCTGTCAGATATCACCTGGTTTTAGTCACTGCTCAATAAATTTCAAGTAGTAAGTTCAGAAAAACTTAGCTTTGACACAAACGTAAAACTGATACTATTCATTATATCTGATGCAATTTTTAAAAGTATTTAATGATGTCATTATAGCCTCTCTCCCTCTCTTTCTCTCTCTCTAAAAAATATATAAAATCCTAAGCCTAAAAGTGCAATGATTTTGTGCAACTTATTTTAAAACCTACATATATGTGTTTGGTATCATTCTTTTCAGAATTTATCGCACTTTAATGTGGTATTGTCAGATTTTCAAAGTCTTATTCCATTTTTAAATTATAAACTAAAAAATATCAAAGAACTCATGTCCCATGAGACGAGAATTTGTGCCAAGAGATTTAACCACGTCCAGGGCCAGAAATAAATAACAAAGAGTAGGACAGCTGCTGTACGGGCTTTTAAATGTTCTAAGTGGTGTGCGAGATGCAGATCATACGGCATGGCAGCCAGCAGCAAGGCAGCAGCTGATCGAGCAAAGAGGAGGTAACAAAAAAACCAAACCTGTATTTGTTTCCAGAGGGGTTTTTTGAGGAGTGAGCCCCCCTCTTCACAATGCAAGCACCAGAGACGCAAAGTGGCTGCTACATAGTGCAGGCCATGTTGACGAGTGAAGCGAGCAGGGGATATTTTATATATATATATATATATATATATATACATACACATATGCACACAAACCTATCCACATTTCAATTCTTGTTACATTGAATACTGACATTAAAAAAAAAATGTAAGAATAATGAATACTTTTTGTTGGCCCAGGCAAATGTTCATGCAACATCATGTTAAATAGGTTTTGTTAAATTTTAGCATAATGAATGTTTTTTAAAACAAAAATGGCCATCGAAGATTATAATGAGATGCAAAAAATACTTAGCTGTAACAGGGTGTCTCTTTCTTGTTAGACCAAAAGAAAATGACAGTCTGATGCAGAAATCCTGGTCTTGGGCAGTCTTGGTGAAGCGAGGCAAGAGTGTAGACGTGACATCATACACATAGCCAAATTCTTTGTGTTGTCATGTGCGGATACTGTACGGTTCAAGTTTCAAATTGATTCTCAAAGTTTTCTTTGCGATGAACAAAAAAAGTGTGAAATAGTGTCACTTTATGCTGAAAGAAAAGTGAACAATCCTGGAAAAGGTTTGCAGATTGCAGAATGCAGAAAAATGATGTGGTGAAAGCATTCGGAAGCACACCTTCAATTTGGTCAACAATTTTGAAGGATTGGGAAAAAAAATAGAACATAAAGTTAAAGATTGGGTGTTAGGGCCTGAAGTGCCATGAGCATGGGAAAGGCGCTATATAAAAAGAATGTATTATCTCTCTATTATATTAAAAAACATTTTCCATCATGTCCGCGTTATTAAGCCCTGACCACTCCCCTCCACACTGCTTGCCCAATCATTACTCCTACTGCGCACACCTTTTCTCTGTAAAACCAAGTGATAATCTCAGTGTTAACTCACCCTTCAACACAGTCTGTTACAATGGCAAGGCAAAAAGCAACTTATCTATTCAAGAATGTCGAATTTTAGATCACGATAGAAAAAGAGAGGCAAGAGCTGATAATGAATGTTGAAAAAAAGAAAATGAACAAAAAACAGCTGCATATAATAAGAATCAAGAACAAAGAGAATCGTTCAATAAACGAAAAATAGAAAAAAAATATCCTGAATAATATGCGAACAGAAATGCAAAAAAGCAACATATATAGAATGTAAGCTACTGTAGAGGATAAAGTAATTTAAAATATTGTTTTTGACGTGGTGTTAATGCAATTTAATTTTGTATTTAGTTTTTATTACATTTTATTACATTTTACTTTTTTTACTTCTACTTTTCACTATGTTTTATATTCATTGGTATTTAAAATAGACAATTGTATTGAAATACTCTCTCTCTGAGCTTTGCAAATTATTAAGATTCTTACTGAAAATGCATCATTGTCCCAATTTGTACTTTTATTCTAAAGCAACATTCCCAAGAAAAAACATATGGAACCTTTTAAAGAGTTTGAATACTTCACAAGACATTGTACATTTAATCTTACTTACCTGTTGGGGCAGTCAACAATAAAAGCTGCAATCTTAAAGAGCACAGAAGTCCTACTTCAGCAATTTGCAGCAATGTTGACACCAATTAGACTTTTAGGACAAAAATGGCAGGATTATTGGGTAGCACAGATGCAGTGGTCACAATTTAGTAATGGAAGACCACCACAATGTAGTGCAAATACTGACGCTTTCAGTCTAAAATTAACAGGAAACGTAAAGCACTGAAATAATGGGATTGCTCACTGAGTTTTCACAAATAATGTTGGTTTTTGGCTGGGCACCGAACATTTCTTTGATGCTGCACGATCATAGCAAAATATTAAAAATGAAGAGAAAATATTAGTACCCACCTAAACAGTACACTTTTTTCTCACCAGTTCCCACTGTTAATTTACTTCTGATAATAAAAAGAAATTGTTGCCCTGCTTAAGGACAGCTGGGTTTGTATAGCACTGCTTTTGCTATCATACAAAATCACAACAGCATACCATCTATACATTGTGCTTTTGCACCATAGAATATAAAACAAACACATTTTTAATGTTTACAATAGAACAGAGCTTCTAGTTAACATAAAATTTACATGAATTTAGATGACAGTAACCTCCCTAGGTTTTCTTTTCATACTGTCTAGGCGAGTTAGGGTCCGGGAACCCACTGCTTTCCGTCCACCACCTTCCATACGGATATCTCTTTGAAAGCTTTGTAGCAACTCCATCAGTTCTCTCTTTTCCAGTTCTGCCTGTTCCAGCTCCTGTCGATGCAGTCTCTCTGCAGCCAGTAAGGTGCGGATATCAGACATAACTCGAGACATCTGGCTCTATAATCAAAAGGGGATGAAAAAGAGCAGCATAAGCAAATTAGGCAGTGCTCATGAACTGACTACATTTTAGAGAGGCACACCATTTCTTTCTATGGGAGGTCAAAGTAACACTGTAAAATGTAGGTTCAAGTCACATAAATTCATTGAAGAGAGCACATTTATTAAAAATAAAACTTAAAATCATCAACTGTCTCATGACATTGCAAACATATAGGTCATTACTTTGTACTTCAAGAGGTGCTGTAAATACTCTGTCTAGCATTCAATTTTTATTACGCTACTACTTATATGTGTTGTAATCTATGGTATAAACTCTCCAGAGTTTTGTTCTGCCTAGCAGAATTAAGGCTAAATTGGGCTGCAAGCCTAACCATCTTAGACAAAATGGAGCAGATTTTAAAAAGTTTTACTTTTTTTTTTTTCCAGACAAGGCTAGTTAATCTTAAAAACAATATTGAAATGGTTAGTGCTAGGGAATTTGAATGTCTGGTATAGCTTAGGAATCTCAACAAATTAATTTAACAAAAAATGTCCATGATTTGTGTTAATGTTTACGGTAACACATAACACTATTACAGGGCCACAAGGCATATATTGGCAACAATACAAATGTGCTATACAGTAGCAGCCATTCTACAAGTAAGGAGTTGAGTATGGTGTTTTAGTCAGTGAGGGGGTTAGCGTCTCAGATTTCAGAGTGCTTTTGATCCTGTTGTGTTGTTAACTACAATGTGGAAAACAATTGTAACAATAATTTTATGCTGACTTTAGAATTTATGCCACAGGCTGACAACCCCTGGTAGAACAGCTAAAAATATCATTAATATTCAAACTATTCTTATTACCTTCAGTTCTTCAACTTCATTTTTTAGCAGACTCTCCTTCTGTACCATGTGACGTCTCTGAGAGTCTAGTCTGGACTCCATTTCATGCTTTACTTCTTCCACTTTGCAAATCATCTCTGACCTGAAGTGAGGATCATTCGTATAGCAAACATAGGTTAGTACATCAATATTTGAATCTTCCTAACAAGCATAACTTACCAAGTCTGCTTTTCCAATTATTATTACCATTATTATAATCTTTTTTTTTCTTTTAGGTCTCTAGGTAGTCTCACGATAATTATACATAAATTTGTTTTGTCAAGGTCTCAAGAAGATAAACAATCACTGTAAACAGCACATTGGAGGTTTACTTGGCCCTGTGACATTCACACTTTTCAAGGGTAGCTATTATTTTCCAGAAGTGCAAACCTACATTTGTACATGCAGACAATATGATGTCCTACCACCTCCAAATTTTTGTTTCCATGTCGACTTGCCTGCATTGACTGCAAATGTGGTGAAAACAACACACACATCACATAGACCCAACACGCAACATATGCCTAATCATGCAACAACTGCAGACTCCAAGGCATAGTTGAAAGGACCAATATCTAGGTTGTGCCGGCTGAAGTACCTGGGAACCCTTGGGCATTAAGTCTGAATCTGACATCTAATTTAATACCATACCATACCATTTCCCAAGCCTACTTAACCCTGAGTGGGTTTGCAGGGATCTAATTTTACCTTTATGTTAAGTATGAAGTGATTTGACTATACATTTTATTTATCGATTAAAAATTGTGGTTTTCATGTTTGAAATATTTGAGACTAGCTATGTTATCAGGGTTCACATGTAAAATTTCATGACACAATATGCCTTATTTTCAGTGCTGTTTGTTAATCAGGTGTAGAAGAATGACTATGTAACTAAGTGCTTTTCTGAATGCAATATCTGTAGTTTTTTTTTTTTTTAAACCAATGGCTAATATTATAGTCAAACAGTGTGCCCTGAGGTTGTGGGTTCTAATTCTGATACCAACACTGTAGTAAACAAGTCACCTGTGCACCAATTGGAAAACCAGAAGAAATGTAACCTGTTGTACCTTAAATGTTTTAACCCACTTTGGATAAATGTGTCTGTCCAGGAAAAAGTAATAATAATATTATTAGGTCAAAAAAAAAAAAAAACAAAGCTAACCTTATCATAAATTTACACCGTTTGTTACAGACTGAAATCAAATGTATGTTTTTATTCTAAAATAGTAAGAATAAGAGCAGCTCACTTCTCAAAACGGACTTGTCCGGGATTGAACCCGTGAAGTTTTGAATACCAGTCAACAGTTGATACTGTTGCACCACCGAAGCAGTCCTATCAAAGAGTTGTCAATGTCTCACCCTAACGCGGGTTATTTTTCTGCAGTTATATTCTTGAATAGAAACACACTTGTTTTATTATATTTGTATCTTTTGTGAAAGTGTTTATGTGATATATTTGGACTTCAGGATTCACACATTATACACTTCTTTTCTACATTTTGTCAGGTATTACTAAAACAAGGAAAATTTTCTTTTTAACAATGAGTTTACGTAAATGATTGTAGACATGGAACACACATGAAATGCAAGTGTTCCAAATAACGACATAGTATTTATAAAAGGTGTAATTTTGCTTGACTTCTCACTCTATACAACTCTAAGCAACTGACACGCAGGTAAACAGACTTGAGCTGAGAAAACTGTGTGGGGTGGGGGGATGTGACAGCAGGCTGCTTACTGTTTGCTGCTTATCAACACATTTAAAGGACAAAAGATGCTGACAGAGAGGTGCGAAGGGATTTAAGGTGGGGACGGATCTACGATTTTTTTTCGTTGGCTTTGGTAATTCTAGTGTTAATGGTTACAAACTCGATGCCTTGTTTGATTCCGGCAGCAACTTTTCCATTGTTGATTGCCGATATGTCTTACCGTGACAAAGAATTAAAGAAAAGACCAGCATTAAATGTATTCACGGAGACATCCATATGCAAAATACCGCCCTATGTTTTGTGAGTCAGAAAGGATCGCAAAAAAAATTTCCCCTAGCGGTCCACCCTAATTCACATTTCCCAGTGATTCTGGGGCAGGACTGGTCTTATAATAAATGCGGTAAACTATTGACTACTCCCGACTAAAAACTTAGGCCTCATTATAGATGGGGATAACTCGTCTCAAGCTGTCTCCACGCGGTGTACACACCTGGCAGAGAGATACGGAAGCCCACGAGTAGGATGGGGAGATTCCTGGACCGTCGCAGGCGAATACATCATCCGCCCGTGCCTTGACAAGTCGGGCGGAATCCCCGCCCCCTGAGGTCAGACCGGACCCTCTCTCCAACATATACTTTCAATTTAGAAAAACGCCGGCTTTTTTTAAAAGGGAGCAGTGGAATGATGACTCCCTAAAATTTGCAAAAGTGCAGTAGTCCTTGTCAACAGGCAATGCACACATCAGCCCATACCACAGGGACCTCACTTTGTAATAGAAAATGATCTATTATATTGGGTTGTGGAACATGGGGAGGAGGTCCGGAAACTGTTGTTAATCCCGCGAACCTAATGGCGGCAGGTTTGTGAATTAGCACACGCCATTTAGGCTCCGAAAAAACTTTAATTAACTTGAATTAACAAGTAGGTTCGCCGTTTTTGAATGTCAATTACGGCAAATTCCTAGAAGGGACCATGCTCCTCTAATTCCCCTTCCCTTAGTTGATGTCCCCTTTAAAAGAATAGGGATTGACATTGTAGGACCCTTACAGCCCCCAGCCTGAGAACATAAATATATATTAGTCCTTGTGGATTATGCAACCTGATATCCGGAAGCTGTTCCCTTGCACTCAGCTACATCTAAAGCAATCGCACTGGAACTAGTAGGGGTCACAGGCCCGTTATTATGACCGTGGCACGACGCTCCGAGAATTTCGTCTGGGGGATTGTGTTATGGTATTAGTTCCCACCTCCCATTCTAAATTACTCGCCCATTGACAAGGCCCTAATGAAATTAAGGATAGAAAAGGATTGGTCGACTATTTGGTGAAACATCCCAATTGTACAACAACAACAACATTTATTTATATAGCACATTTTCATACAAACAGTAGCTCAAAGCGCTTTACATATTAAAGAATAGAAAAATGAAAAACACAATTATAAAACAAAATAAATCAACATTAATTAACATCGAATAAGAGTAAGGTTCAATGGCCAGGGGGGACAGAAAAAACAAAAAAACTCCAGTTTAAAATAAAATCTGTAGGGATTCCAGACCATGAGACCGCCCAGTCCCCTCTTGTATTGTAATACAATTGTAGACCAAATGAGCGGGTTTATCATGTGAATTTGCTGAAGCCGTGAAAGGACAGGGATTCAGATCCCTCCTCTACTCAGTCCTGCTCATTCTTTGCTCACAGAGACACCCTTAATTTCGGCGAGGAATTAACTTATAAACAAAGGCGGGAGTTGAAATCTGATATCCTGTCCGTCTCTAAGGAGGTGAGTGAAAAACCCGGAAGGACCTTTCTGATTGCGCATGACATAGTGACTGAATTGGGGGTTATAGTCCGAGAGTGCCCCTATAAGTGGAGCTGGAAATCAAGCGAATGCTGGAACTATGAGTGTTAGGGGAAACTTATAGTCCCTGGTCCAGTCCAATCGCCTTGGTTAATAAGCCTAATGGCAGTTGGAGGTTTTACAATGGCTTCCGTCAGCTTAACCAGGTCTCCCTATTTGGTGTTTATCCTATGCCTAACGTGGACGACCTCCTCGAAAGGCTTGGTCAAGCAGAATTTTTGACCACACTTGACATGGCAAAGGGGTACTGGCAGATTCCTTTAACGGACTCTGCGAAGTTCAAGACAGCGTTTAGCACCCCTAGCGGACACTGGCAGTATTGTGTCCTTCCATTTGGGTTACACGGGGCTCCTGCGACCTGGATAACATTATCATCTATTCCAGCACATGAAAGAACACGTACAGCAGGTCACTGCGGTATTGCGGGCAATAGTAGAAGCTGGGCTTTGTATCATTCCCAAGGAATGTTTCTTTGGACTGAAAGAGGCTAAATATTTGGGCTACCTGGTGGGTCGGGATACCGTGAAACCATGGTGTTTAAAAATAGATGCCATTTTAAAATGGCCCTATCCGCAAAGCGAGCGGCAGGTCCAAGCATTTCTCAGATTGGCCGGGTACTACCGCCGGTTCGTACCTCAGTTTTCGAAGAGAGCAGGGCCCTTGACTGATCTGACAAAGAAGAGGACCCCTAATCATGTGGTATGGACTGATACAACAGACGCTGCATTCTGTGACTTGACACAGGCTCTTACTTCAGCACCAATATTAAAAACACCTAATTTTTCTCTCTCTTTTATTCTCCAGATGGACGCTTCGGATACAGGCCTGTTGGCTGTGCTGAGCCAAAGAGTCGATGGTGTTGAACACCCCGTCATGTCCTGAGCCGGAAACTGTTGGATCGGGAGACCAGATATGCAGTGGTGGAAAGGGAAGTCCTTGAAATTAAATGGGCGATTATGCAGTTGAGGTACTACCTCTTTGGTTGGGAGTTCACTCTGGTGGCGGGTCATGCACCCCTACAGTGGATGGCCCTTCATAAAGAGTCGAATCCACGGGTCACTAGGTGGTTTCTTGACCTCCAACCTTACAAGTTTTCGCTAATTCATCGTAAGAGCTCTCTCCATGCCAATGGTGATGCCCTCTCTCATGCCCATGACCTCTTGGTGCAGGATGCCCGACCGGATGGGTTGGGGGGGGGTTTGGGGGTGAGTTTGTCACACATGTGTGAGTAGGAGGCTGCTAAAGTGCCTGAGTAATTGTAATAAAACATCCGACCATGGGGCGGCGGAGTGCGCTGACTGTCTTTCTCAGTTCTTACAAACCTTTCCCTGGAAATCCTGCAAGGTTCGGGCGCCTCAGAAGACATCACTTCTGGTGCCGACCCCTTTGTTGACGTCACTTCCGGACCAGAGGACATCACTTCCAATTCCAGCCCTTTTGATGACGTCACTTCCTTTATGGGCCTTTAAAGCCTCAATCTTTGCCTGCAATGATCAGTTCTGTTTGGTCTCTGTTCTATGCACATCGTACTTCAAAAACTCAACTTTTGCAGCCAGGAAAACAATTTACGGGTGGCTGCCCCAAATCTTTATGATGTCTGTGTTGCTTTATTATCACAATTTATATAGATTGTGATTCAGACTACGAATGCCATGAATTTAATTACCCCGATCTACATGCTGTCAAATAAACAAACCACACGCCGTGGCGCAAGGTAAAAGGCTTGCGCTGGCGTCAAGGTTCGATCCCCGAGAGGGGGTGCAGTGAGTGTGTACGCCTGATTAGCCCAGAATTAGGGTGAAACATGTGTCGCGTACTTTTTGCATTATTTGACAGTAAACTATTCAGCCATTTTATATATATATATATATATATATATATATATATACATATATATACACTAATAAAAGGCAAAGCCCTCACTGACTGATTGACTGACTGACTCACTCATCACTAATTCTCCAACTTCCCATGTAGGTAGAAGGCTGAAATTTGGCAGGCTCATTCCTTACAGCTTACTTACAAAATTTAAGCAGGTTTCATTTCGAAATTCTACATGTAACGGTCATAACTGAATCCTACTTACGTACATATATACGGCCATAGCCTGCAGCTCGGTCGCCTTGTGAGGCAGTGTTGCGTCCCCCATCACCACGCCTCCCATGTATTTGGCTGCCTGCCTATATTGCGTCCCTCACACCCACGCCTCCCACGTAATTAAGTGCCTGCCCATATAAGACCGTCCGTCAGCAGCAATCCAATAGACACGCTGCCACCAAATATTCGCAGGCAAATCAAAAAGTTAATACCGGGAATGCCTGTTAAGCATCTTAGATTCACGAGTAGCGATTTGGGTGGTGAGATGTCTATTGAGGTGATCGCTGTAATATTTATATGTCATTGAAATGTATTATTATCAGGCATGGTTTAGGCAAATATGTCATCAGGAAGGCACCAGAAAAAGGGACCTCAAAGTTACTATTATGGAAGTTAATTTAGAGCACAGATGCTGTGAGTGTAACAGCTGTAATAAATAAAGTTCCCCTACCTACTTGAAAAGAAAGTCTCGCCATCATTTCATTTTTCACAATCTGTGAAAACAAGACATGGTGTCAGAATAGAGGACAGTCATGGATTTTGTTGGAGTTCCCTCACCACAAATTGACAGGGATTCTCTTAACCTGCCGGGAGAATGGAAAAAGTTCCAACAGCACGTGGAGCTGATTTTTTCTGGCCCGCTAAAAGGCAAAGACGAGAGTGAGAAATGCAGCTACCTGCTCCTGTGGACTGGAGAAAAAGAAAGACATTTTTAACCCAGGGGGGAAGGCAAGGTACTGAAAACTTATTATGACCGTTTTGAGGCGTTTGTCATGCCCAAGACGAATACAATATTTGCAAGATACAAGTTTAATGAGAAGACGCAGAGTATAAACGAGACTTTTGATCAATTTGTAACGGAGTTAAAATTGCTGGTGAAAGACTATGCTTATGCAAACGAAGATGAGATGGTCAGGGATAGACTAGTGTTTGGCACAAACTCAGCGAAAGTGCGAGAGAAACTTTTAAGTGCGGAGTCTAAGCTAACATTAAATAAAGCCATGGACATCACAAGATCGCACGAGATAGCACAAGCACAGCTGAGAACCTTCGATGCATGTACTCTGAGCAGCTCATGTGAACTGACTGTGAACGCAGTACGCAGACAACAAGCAAGGGCTCCAAAGAGCGCTGAACAAAAAACGCATTACACAATTGAGAAGGCAGCAAAAGAATATGAAGCGAGTGACGCATACAAGCATATTCATAAGTGCAGCTACTGCGGAAACAAAGCACACGGTGGAAAAAGTCAATGTCCAGCTAAAGGAAGACAGTGTAAAAAATGTGGTAAATTGAACCACTTCGCTAAAGTTTGCAGGACTGGGAAAGATAAACCTGTGCATGCAGTGTGTGATGTCTCAGATAAAGAGGAAAACGAGCTGTTTATTGATGCAGTAAGAAAGGAACAACCCTCTGAAGCTGAACAAGCCTTTGTAGACATACCAATAGGAAAGCAAGGTGTAAAGCTTAAGTTTAAATTAAGTTCATAGACACGCTGCTGCTAAATATTCGCAGGCAAATCCACAACTTAATACCGGGAATGCCTGTTAAACATCTTAGATTCACGAGTACCGATTTGGGTAGTGAACACTTCGATGAATGAAACCTGTTATCTTTACAACAGTTGACAAACATGGAATGTAACTTAAACACAACACATCCTCCAAATACGAACCTGATTGAAAGAAATACAGTAATCCCTCGCTATATCGCGCTTCGACTTTCGCGGCTTCACTCTATCGCGGATTTTAAATGTAAGCACATCTAAATATATATCACGGATTTTTCGCTGGTTCACCGCTTTCTGCGGACAATGCGTCTTTTAATTTATGCTACATGCTTCCTCAGTTTGTTAGCCCAGTTGATTTCATACAAGAGACGCTATTGGCGGATGGCTTAGAAGCTACCCAATCAGAGCATGTATTACATATTAACTAAAACTCCTCAATGCTAAAAGATATGCTTCCCGCGTGGCGCTTGTTTTGTTTGCTTCTCTCTGTCTCTCTCACTCTCTCTGCCCTGACGGAGGGGGTGTGAGCAGAGGGGGCTGTTTATACAGTGGCTGTTTGCCTAGAAGATAGGACGCTCCTCTACAAAATACCGCTTTATCGGGGTGCTTCTGTATACTTAAAAGTACGTATTGATTTTTTGATTGTGCTCCTTTGAAGATAAGATATGTTTGCATTCTTTTAATTGTGAGAAAGAACTGCCATCTCTGTCTTGTAATGAAGCACAGTTTAAACGTTTGACTAAAGGGTGTTATTTCATGTTTAGATGGCTCTAATAATGTTAACAGTGTGGGAGAGTTTATAAGGGCTTCAAATATATAAAAATAACCATACAAACATATGGTTTCTACTTCGCGGAAATTCATTTATCGCGGCAGAGTCTGGAACGGATTAACCGCGATAAACGAGGGTTGACTGTAATGATAATCAAATCCTTGATGACAGCAACACTCATAACAGTCACAAAACAATTACATTGACAATCATGTTACGTTACTTTTAAAATGTTTCCTGTTCTTTTTTATAACTTCTTTAACACACACTACTCTGCTGCAAAACATGGGTATTTTGCTAGTATATATATATATATATATATATATATATATATATATATATATATACACACACACACACACACACACACACACACACACACACACATATAATTGCAATATCATTTTAAGTCCATCTCACCAGCACTATAATAATGATGATACTATATTACTATTCTAACTGATTACCCATTTCTATTCAAAAGAATAAAATTTCCTGTAAAATTTTGTTTTGCAATGACCATCAATAAAAGCCAAACCACTTGGAGAAGCAGAAACTGCTCTAATTCAATAATGTTTTACTTATGAATAATTGTGTATAGCATATTCAAGAGTATGTAGCATCAGTGACTTAATATTATTATTTATTTTTTGACTGATTCCTTTATCCTAGGTGACTGACGTTTCAGATATAATTCTATTGGTTTTTGTAATTTGAGCAAAGGCACGTGAAGTGACTTGCTCATGGTCTGAGTGTTAGTAGCAGGATTTCAACCTACAACCTCGGGTTCTAAAGTACAAAAACTTAATCACAACACTACACTGCCTTCCAATAATATTAGTCCTTAAGTCTGCAAATATTGTACACAGAAAGGCACTTAGATAGTTGTGTAATATTTTTGACACACCGATTAACCAATGGCACCACAACTGAAGCCCATTGTCTTACGAAATTTCCTGGACTAAGCTGAGTAACACAGATGACACAGTAGAAAACTTCAAACACGATAACACAGCTCTGAAGACACAAGAATGAATATTATGTAAATAACAGAATATTCCTTGTGGAATGAAAAGAACCAAAACATAAATAACTGTAGCAAAATAAAAATGAGGAGGACTCCATTTTAGAAAGTTAACTGGAAGACTGATGCAAAGACATTTTGCATTGCTTGGTCACTAATGCAATCTATTACTGCCTTCCACATAATAATTTTGTTAAAAAAGAATACAGTGGTCACTTTAGTGAAGGTATAGGCTTAGATCAACTATGTAGTGTTTTTCATTGTATTTAATATAAATGTATTCAAGCAAATTTTGACTTACCGCAGCAGTTCTAGCTCAGTCCTCAGTTCTGCTATGCAGTTATGCTGTGCATCGTCTGCACTCAAAATAATGTAACCACAGCCATTTGGGCACTCTCGACTCCTGTACTCACAAACTGCTAGATGTGCTTCCAGGTTACGTCGCTCTACCAAAATTGGGCAACCTCAAAGAATAATGTAAAAAAACCAAAATATTTGATGTAACAATTGGAAAGCAAACAAAAGCAATTACATTTTTGTAAGATTACTACCTAAGAGCATGATTTCAGGGTAATCTAGAAAACCAATACTGCATACAAGACAATGTTTGGTTGAATCAAAACATTTCAGAATGAGGGTTCTGTCAACACATATGCAATTCAAATTTGAGTTTTTTTTAAATAATTTTGCACAAGCAAATAGTGTAGCTATTAAAGATAACATTTGCTTATGGCTTATTACATGATTAGCTTTAATATAGTTTTGAAGATAAAAAAACTAGGCTAGAAAAGCTGTAAAGACTACCTCACATCACACACACACATACACAACTTTCCTAAAGGAATATTCACACCAGAAACAGCTATATTAAGTGTCAATAACAAGGTCTAAAATTACATCATGTCAAAAGAAAATGCATAAATCAATCCAAATAAACCCACTTGTGCCATTAAATAGGCTATGCATTTCTGGAGAAATGTTGGGATTTACTACTGCCTCTGGGTGGGTTTGGCTGCAAAAGCATGTATCTGCATTTGTCTAAATTTCTGATCCTAGTTGAGAATCAGACTGGAAGAATTACAGGAGACAAGTATAGATTAAATACAAAATACACACAGAGTGGCGCTAACAGAAATAACAGTGTTTATTCCATATACCCATAATGCACATAGCATTCAGCTCTGCTCCTCCGAAACATTAAATATGGCACTTTTAAATGTTAGAGCATTAACCAACAAGACATTTTTCATCAACAATCTTATTAGTAACAGAAAATGGATTTTATTGCTCTAAGGGAAATGTGCCTTAGCTTAGATGGCGCGGCTGTTTTTATCGAATCTGTGCCTCCGAATTACAGTTTTACTTGTGCGGATTGCCAGGGAAAGAAGGGTGGCAGCTTAGCAAACATTAACTCGAGCCAGTTAAAGTGTAAAGATGTCAGTTTTGGTAAATTCAAGTCCTTTGAGTATCTTGCCATTGTTATTCATGGAGATTCTCACTTTCTAGTATTATCCGTGTATAGACGTCCTAAATTTAATGCGTCTTTCTTTGAGGAATTCTCAGACTTAATGTCAATTATAATTACGAACTATGACACACTTCTAATAGTCGGCGACTTTAACTTTCATATCGATAATCAGTGTGACCCAAAAGTAAAAGATTTTATGAACCTCCTTTCTTTTACTATTTAATATAGAACTATTGATAGAAAACATTCATAAGAAGCATATTGTTTAAAAACGCTTCTTTAATTCACCAGCAGCTTTAAAACTTACAAACATTCTAAGCAATCAGTCCATTTATAGTGCTAACTATAATAGCGAGGACAATGTAAATAGTAAGGTAGAAAAAATTAATACTAAGGTGAGAGATGCTGTTGACATAGTTGCACCTGAAAAGACAGTTAAAAAATCTTCTAGCATTGTTATACCATGGAAGACCCAAAGAGTGTCTGATTTAAAGAGAACATGCCGTAGAGCTGAGCGTAAATGGAGAAAAACTAAACTAACTATCCACTATGAGATATTGAAGGTTAAAATAGCAGAACACAATAACACAGTCCGTCTTGAGAGGCGCTGCAATTTCTCTAAGATTATAAATAACAATGCTAGTAATCCTAGAATCTTATTCTCCATGATTAATCATCTGCTAATCCCAGGTAACTCAAAGGAATGCCTCCAAAATACTTCCAGTGAAACTTGTGAGGCTGTTGCTGTATTTTTCAATCAAACAATTAACGATATTAGAAATAATATAGTATATCTCCCCAACACTGCGGATCCTCCAAAGCCCCAGTACTCCGTTATAAACAAATTCAATTCTTTCACCAGGATAGATTTACCTGATTTACATAGAATAATTTCTCAGCTGAGACCCTACACCTGCGTCCTTGACCCAATACCAACAAGTTTTTTTAAAGTATCGGGTGTGCTAATTGATATTATTCTTGACATAGTAAACTCGTCATTAGATAGGGGGGTCTTCCCAGACTGTCTTAAGACTGCTGTAGTTAAACCCCTACTCAAGAAAAATAATCCTGACCCCTCTGCTTTTGAATATTTTAGACCTATTTCTAACCTGCCTTTCTGAAGTAAAATTCTAGAGAAGGCAGTCATTATGCAGCTAAATGACCACGTCAATAAACATGCTATTCTTGATAAATTTCAGTTCGGGTTTTAGAACAAATCACAGTACAGAAACTGCACTCGTTAAAGAAGTCAATGACTTGCGGGTAAATGCAGACAGAGGCTATTTATCTGTTCTCATCCTCTTAGATCTGAGTGCCGCATTTGATACCATTGATCACAATATTCTTATAAATTGTCTTAGTCAATGGGTGGGCCTCTCTGGTAGTGTCTTAAATTGGTTTGAATCCTACCTGGCAGGTAGAAAATTCTTTGTTAGTTGTGGTAATTACAACTCAAAGACACATGATATCCTATATGGTGTTCCACAAGGCTCTATCATGGGTCCGCTGCTCTTTTCAATCTACATGCTTCCGTTAGGTCAGATTATCTCAGGGCATAACGTGAGTTACCACAGCTATGCTGATGACACGCAGCTGTATTTATCAATAGCACCTGATGACCCCGACTCTGTTGTTTCACTAATACAATGTCTTACTTGTGTTTCTAAATGGATGAATAGCAATTTTCTCAAGCTAAATAAAGAGAAAACAGAAATTCTAGTGATTGGTAATAATGTATATAATGAGGTTATTAGAAATAAACTTGATGCATTAGGATTAAAAGTCAAGACGGAGGTAAAGAACTTAGGGGTAACTGATGACTGTAACCTGAATTTGAAATCGCATATTAATCAGATTACTAGGACAGCATTTTTTCACTTAAGAAATATAGCAAAAGTCAAACCTCTTATATCATTGAAATATGCTCAGAAATGAGTTCACACTTTTTTATTCCAGTCGACTAGATTACTGTAACGCACTCCTCTCATGACTACCTAAAAAAGACATAAATTGTTTGCAACTAGTGCAGAATGCAGCTGCTAGAATCTTAACTAGGAAAAGAAAATCCGAGCACATCACACCAGTTCTGATGTCACTACATTAGTTACCTGTGTCATTCAGAATTGACTTTAAAATACTGTTTATGGTTTACAAAGCCTTAAATAATCTCACTTCATCTTATATATCGGAATGTCTGTCACCTTATATTGCAAATCGTAACATAAGATCCTCAAATGAGTGTCTGCTTAGAATGCCAAGAGCTAAACTTAAAAGAAGTGGTGAGGCAGCCTTCTGCTGTTATGCACCTAAAATCTGGAATAGCCTGCCAATAGAAATTCATCAGGCTAATACAGTGGAGCACTTTAAAAAAACTGCTAAAAACTCATTACTTTAACATGGCCTTCTCATAACCTTATTTTAATTTAATCCTGATACTCTGTATATTCAATTAACCATCATAACTATTCATGGTGGCTTTAGAATCTGTACTAACCCCTACTCTCTCTTCTGTTTCCATTCCCGGTTTTCTGTGATGGCGACCTGCGCCATCATGACCTAATCAAAAGCACCATGATGTTTCTACATTGATGGATTAAAAGCCAGAAGTCTACATGACCATCATCATCAAGTCCTTCCGTGAGAACCCTAAATACAAAGAGGACTGTTTCATTTATGTTAGGTAGAATGCCAAGAGGGAGCTGGGTCGTCTCATGGCCTGGAACCCCTGCAGATTTAATTTTTTTTCTCTCTCTTTTTTTTTTTCCTGTCCTCCCTGGCCATCGGACCTTACTCTTATTCTATGTTAATTAGTGTTGTCTTATTTTAATTCTTACTTTGTCGTTTTTTTTTTCTTTTGTTCATCGTGTAAAGGACTTTGAGCTACATTATTGTATGAAAATGTGCTATATAAATAAATGTTGTTGTTGAAAAATAAACATTAAAATTATTATAATGCCAGCAGTAAAGGCACAGTAATACAATAACAAAAGACAAATACACAAATGATTTTTTGTATTATTAGTATTTTTAGTAGTATTTTTAGTATTTTTACCTTAGCACTTCTTTTACATTCAAAACTGGCAAAACACTTATGTAGTACGAGTTGTGAAAGACTGTTTTGTGGACAAAATACAGTGCATCCAGAAAGTATTCAAAGTGCATCACTTTTTCCACATTTTTTGTTATGTTACATCCTTATTCCAAAATGGATTAAGTTCATTTTTTTCCTCGGAATTCTACACACAACACCTGATAAAGACAACATGAAAAAAGTTTATATGAGATTTTTGCAAATTTAGTAAAAATAAAAAAATTGAGAAAGCACATGTACATAAGTATGCACAGCCTTTGCCATGAAGCTCAAAATTGAGCTCAGGTGCATCCTGTTTCCCCTGATCATCCTTGAGATGTTTCTGCAGCTTCATTGGAGTCCACCTGTGGTAAATTCAGTTGATTAGACATGATTTGGAAAGGCACACACCTGTCTATATAAGGTCCCACAGTTGACAGTTCATGTCAGAGCACAAACCAAGCATGAAGTCAAAGGAATTGTCTGTAGATCTCCGAGACAGGATTGTCTCGAGGCACAAATCTGGGGAAGGTTACAGAAAAATTTCTGCTGCTTTGAAGGTCCCAATAAGCACAGTGGCCTCCTTCATCCGTAATTGGAATAAGTTCGAAACCACCAGGACTCTTCCTAGAGCTGGCAGGCCTTCTAAACTGAGCGATCGGGGGAGAAGGGCCTTAGTCAGGAAGGGGACCAAGAACCCGATGGTCACTCTGTAAGAGCTCCAGAGGTCCTCTGTGGAGATAGGAGAACCTTCCAGAAGGACAACCATCTCTGCAGCAATCCACCAATCAGGCCTGTATGGTAGAGTGGCCAGACAGAAGTCACTCCTTACCTTAGTAAAAGGCAGGAACTGGGAGACTAATCAGGATAAAGGGAAAGATGACTGCAGCAATGTACAGAGACATCCTGGATGAAAACCTGCTCCAGAGCGCCCTTGACCTCAGCCTGGGGCGACAGTTCATCTTTCAGCAGGACAACGACCCTAAGCACACAACCAAGATATCAAAGGAGTGGCTTCAGGACAACTCTGTGAATGTCCTTGAGTGGCCCAGCCATAGCCCAGACTTGAATCCCATTCAACCTCTCTGGAGAGATCTTAAAATGGCTGTGCACCGATGCTTTACATCCAACCCGATGGAGCTTGAGAGGTGCTGCAAAGAGGAATGGGTGAAACTGGCCAAGGATAGGTGTGCCAAGCTTGTGGCATCATATTCAAAAAGACTTGAGGCTGCAATTGCTGCCAAAGGTGCATCAACAAAGTATTGAGCAAAGGCTGTGAATACTTATGTACATGTGATTTCTCAGTTTTTTTTATTTTTATTAAATTTGCAAAAACCTCAAGTAAACTTTTTTCACGTTGTCATTATGGGGTGTTGTGTGTAGAATTCTGAAGGGAAAAAAATAATTTAATCCATTTTGGAATAAGGCTGTAACATAACAAAATGTGGAAAAAGTGATGCGCTGTGAATGCTTTCTGGATGCACTGTATATACTGTAGAGAGAATTTAACATATGGTAATGTGTACTGAGTAATGGGTGTGTTTTTTATGGCCTCATAAAACAATAAATGCATACATACAACAAGATGTACCTAGTCTTACGCTGCACACCCCCAAAAATGTAATACTGTTGGAATTTCCAATCGCCCCTTCTCACTGTCACTGTAGCCTTCTCTTCCTTTCTTATTCTCTACAATCCACCAAGAACAAAGAACAACCCACAACTCCTGCGTATGGCTGTTATTTATGAATGCTGGATTGTGGGTATTACTGTCACTCAGCTGTGGTTGTTGGGACAAAATGAATGCCATTCACTGATGTACACCTGCAGAATCCACAGTTTGGTGTTATTAACACTCAACACTGCAAATACCAAAACACAAACATACTACAAACATTAACGTCTAAAAACTACTGTAGCATGGAAAGGTGCCAAGCACTCTTAAAAACAATACCGTAGAGATTCAAAAATAATTTGGAAAAAGGCCTAAATGCTAAACATTATTTTTGACAGAGAGAGAACCACTAATTTAGTAAAAACAACAGGGGCAGTACAGTACTTAGTTATGGGAGTATGTCTGCACAAGAGAACAGGATGTTTGTCGGTTAATAAGCTGGATGCAGCAAAATAAAGAGACTGCTAAAGAAAAATGACAGCTCCCAATAAAAAAAATCAGAAGGGATATTACTTCCCGTATTTATAACAACCAAAACAAACCAGGTTTAGAATGGCTAATGCACACAAAGGTAATTTGTCTTTTAAATGTCACAGTCAAAGGTCTTAAAAATGTAATGCCTTTATAAAAATTGTATCTGGTGCAACTCAGATTTATTTTCCATTCTTCTTGGTAAGGGTCACAGTACCAACATACCAAGGTGGGCTAACCAGGCCTCCCTACCCTCAGCAACCTCCTAAAGCTCTTCTTCGGCAGTCATACACTGCCAGGACAGATGAGAGAAATAATTCCTTCAGAGAGTCTTCAGTGATCACTGTGCCTTAGTACATCTCCTATTGCAGACACCCAAGGGTCATCTTACCTAATGTACATGCACAAAGAACTAATACTGGCTAATCTCAACTTGGAGAAGCAATAGTTCTGCTATTATTTGGCAATTCGTCTAATACAATCATGGAATGTTAGGCAGAATTTCTGCTCAGGAACCTTAATACAGCTACTTGTGCTCTCAAATTTCATTTTTTCGTCACTACACAAAGCCTATGGCTATAGGCAAGGACAGGGCTACAGACTGAACAGCATATATACAGTGACCATAGTCCAACAAAATTATTTATAAAACTGCTGTTGCTGGGTTGTTGGTAAGTTTTCTCCTTCGGTCAGATGCTCACCTCTTGCCTGCAGGCAATTTGCTACATTTCCAAAAGAGGACCATAACTTAAGATTTGTTATGTTCCAATTCTCATCATAACCACGCCTTAGATTCTGACATTGGATACCCAACAAACCATGGCTGTGTCTTGATATCCTGACCATGAAAATCACATTCCAAGTTTTCATCTCCAGGACTAAGAATACCTGGCTCCAAACCTCTCTTGCCTGTCACTTAACTCACACTGCATCTGCCCCTCACCCATTGCCTTGTGGGTGTTAAAAAAATTGCTCAACACAGCTTTTAAATATTGTCAAAAAGACTTAATCTGAGCTGGTAGGTTTGATCAGAAATCCCAGTTAAGTAAATGAACATCGAAACACACCATCGAGAAGGATATATAACTTTAGGATGGCTGGATCGAAAATAAAAAAAAAAATTCTAATGGATATTGATCACTATAAGTTTATAGCTCTGCTCCCTTCTGGAATGTTATTGTACAATTTGTTTGTTTTAATCACAAATTTGAATGGTCCATTCACTGAACACTTAGAAGCACAAGATGTCATATGTGATGTAAAAATGATTTTTTTTAATCATATGAAAAATTGATGACCTGAATGAAATCAACTGCAATTTTAATGAAATGTATTTCTCATTAAGCAAGGATGTATGTGGACCTCTAAAATAGAAATCATTAGATGTTTTTGAATTTCACATACCCTAATTAACAAACTGTTTTGCATTGCCACAAGTATTCTAACCTGAATGGAAATATGTGGCTTTCTTGCACCCAGAAGTAGTTTTCAAAATTGAGGAAAAAGCAAAAATTGAGACAACTACACTTTTAGTCACATATAGCAAATTATTAATATTATTTCAACCATTTTGTCTAATTTCCATCCATCTATCCGTTATCTAACTCGCTATATTCTAACTACAGGGTCACGGGGGTCTGCTGGAGCTAATCCCGGCCAACACAGAGTGCAAGGCAGGAAACAAACCCCGGGCAGGGTGCCGGCCCACCGTAGGGCAGTCACACACACACACAGACACACCAAGTACACACCAGGGACAATGTAGAATCACCAATGCACCTAACCTGCATGTCTTTGGACTGTGGGAGGAAACCGGAGCACCTGGAGGAAACCCACGCAGACACGGGGAGAACATGCAAACTCCACGCGGGGAGGACCGGGAAGTGAACCCGGGTCTCGTAACTGCGAGGCAGCAGCACTACCCACACACGGGGCCACCGTGCTCTCCTTGTCTAATTTCCCCCAAGGATAAATAAAGATCTATCATTCCTTATACCGGTAACTGCTGTCACACATGTGTGATTAGGAGGCAGTCAAAGAGCCTAAAGGTGAGTGAAACATCGCGAGATAGAGGGTTGTCACGTGGTACTTACCTGAATCTCTTTTGCCCGACGGAAAACTGGAAGAAAAATAACTCCTCCACTTCCGGATTCCAAAATGGCCGCGATTATTTAGCATAATAATAAAGTGTTTGAGCAGTAACCAGGACATTTTCAAATAGATTGCAAGAGATATTTAAATTTAACATTCTGAAACCCTCACTATCCAGTTTAGCATTCTCTTTATTTAATTTTAGTTCTTATCCAAATGTATCCCTAGGCTTATCTCCCTTTAAGATAACCTAATTATGAGTACAGGTCAGTTTTAACTGACAGTGGCATATGGATACTATGTGTATAAAACAAAAACAAATAGGTAATTGCACATTTAAATACAAATTGGTTATTTTTCATCTCTGATAACATATTCTCATTTATTACTATGTTCATATTTTACTTCATAGTGAGAAATTAATGTAGAATTCTGTAGTTAATAATTAGAACATTAGAATATCATACATATAAGTTGCCAGAAAGCTGCAAGAGGCCTTGTTAGCTAACATTTGTTTTCAATAATAGCTTTTTAAAGGACAGTTTTAAACCACACTCAAATAAAGTATAATTGGCTCAAACCAGGATATTTTTAAGGTTAATCATAGTTCTTAAGCTTACTATGAAGCATGTGAATATCTGCTGTATATAGAAACAAATGGACATCTAACCATCAGTATGTATTAGCAGCAGCAGTAGTAAGTAGTGTTGTCACACATACAGAGTACACTGAAAATCTTGTCTGATTATCATGCACTAAGTGCTACAACATCTGTAAAATCAGTAAACTGCCATTTAATATAGGCCTGTAGTTACAACAATTTTTCCTGGAAGAAGTACAATTTATTTCTGGTGTGAATTTAAATTTTCTTAATTTAAGATAACCAAAAAACCCACACACAAGCATAATATACATACCACACAGGTAGCATTTGAATACTCCCTCTGATAAGCATAGTTCATAAGAGACATTAAGAACCGTTTGAATCAGAAGATATCAATATTTATAATAATTATGACAATATAATTGCTATTATTATTGAATCGACACATGAAATATAATGCAAACCTAGTAAAAATGAAGGTATTTTATTACAATAAAAATTGCATTGACACTTTCAAACTAGTGCAAGACTTTTCAGATCTTATGCCATACAAAAACTTTTGGAAAGAAATGTTGCCAAATACAGCACATAGTTGGTCAAATGCTGAAAACTCATTTCAGTTGTTTACAGTATTACTGCTGATGAGACACACTGCATCATTTTTAATGGTTTGAGCGAAGTGATTGAGGCCAGATCATCTCAGACAGACACTTTGACGACACGCAAGATTAAGCATTACAACCTTAGGAAGCAAAACCCGTGAGACAATGACTTTTGTACGTCACGCCCTACTTACAAACAATTTAAAACAAGTTCACTGACATTTAACCTAGCAGTTGTTGGAATGCTTTTGGCAGACAAACTTCAGGTGCTCCCAGCTCTTAAAACAACGACAAGCAGAACACGCAGCTTGCCAGCAGCAGCTGCAGAAAGCCAGCAGATGATCCATGCATGTCTCCTTAGCGTGCGTTCAGCCCTCACACCACCCCCCCCCTACCGACTCTTCCTCCTTCATCACAACATCAAAGCGAAAAGCAGAACAGGCATCTAGGCAGAAGAAGCACAATGCCAGTATCTGATCTGTCTGCTTCTGCTTAGCGTGCATTCAGCTCCCCCACTTCACAAAGCGAGCAGCAGAGATGCAAAGTGGCAAAAGGACAGCTGCTGTACAGGCTTTTAAGTGATTGATGCAAAGTGTGACAAGTACAACACACAGCTGGCTGGCAGCAGCAGCATGACACCTGCTGAACCGATCACATCTCTTTAACGTGTGTTCAGACCCCCTCTTCACAACGCGAGCAGTGTTGTAAGGGCCGCGAAAGAGTTAAAACCACACCCGGGGCAGGAAATAAAGGACAAATATTGCTTTTACAAAAGTTTTAAAGTAAAGATGAAAATAATGCATATGTAACAATTCCCATGAAAATAACAATCTCTTTAAATTGTTTATCCGGTAAACCAAACCCAGAGGTGGGCGAGCGAAGCGAGCAGGGTGGCGGAGCCCCTAGTAATAATAATAGTATTAATAAATCTGCGATGTAGTGGGGGTGCGATAGCTGAACCGCAATATGGTGGGAGATCACTGTATTTGCTTTTAGATCTAAAACACTGATATATAAATTCCTTGGAGTGATTTCAAGCCTGCTAAAAAGTTCATATAATAGTATTATTACTAGATTAATAGTATAGGATTTGAAAAACTTGTTCATTTTATGACAGTCAGTACTAAAATTTACATCCAGAAAAAAATCAGAATGTACCATAATTTGTAAAATCTAAAATTTCGCATAACCTTTGGAATGAAAATTGTGAAATTAGAAATTGTTAAGAAGAAATCTGAAAATGAAAAGAAAAACAACAGATGTATTATAATTTGAGCTGTTACTGTTATAATGAACACAGAATTACTTAGATATTACTGGAGACAGACATTTTGCTTATATCTACATTTCCGCATTTGTTGTAATTGAAAACCGAGTGTAGTCTTTAAGGGTATTAGTGATCTGGACATTTACAATGTGATCTGGACATTTACACTGTAGTATTTAATTGCTTACAACTATTAAAGTCTTTATGAAATTGCATTCATTTTTATTTGTTATAGACACTAATTTTGTATATGGACTATAATTGAAAATGTCTTATTGATACATACTGGCATTGATGCAAGGAATCTGGCTATATTCACACTCCCGCTCATGCCGATCTACAGATTCAAGTGAACACACCATATCACAGCCATGTTCTCTGTTTCTGCATCGGATCTGCAATCGATTCAAATCATTCTTCATATACCTATTGAAAAGAGCATTTTTAAACAATGCATCATTAAAAAACAAAATTTTGCACTGAATTAATACAAAACAAAGACAGTGGTGAAGAAAGGTTTACCCAGCAGAAAAGCTATGTCCTCAGCCAATATGCTAGTGTGTAGTGCTGTGGAATCAGATTTAATGAAAGCAGAACTATGGATATGTGGCTTTCCTCCATCTAACATTAGTCTTGTTGTACATTAAAATGTCACATATATTTGTTATCATTTTATTAATTTATTTAAAGAAAGTAAATCTAGCACACAAAAAATTAAGTTTTTACCTTTGCATATATACACAGTGCAATACTGGGCTGAGCAATGAGTATTACTTTGAAAGTTCAACTGTGCTAAGACCAAAAAGCTATGTCTTATTATTTTAGATACCTGAATAAAGGCCGCAACACTGAAACATCAAGTGATTGTCTGTCTTCAGGACAGTTATGGTGATGCACCAACCAGCCATGGATGCAAGTACTGCAGAAGGCATGTTCACAAGGTGCCTGAAGTGGGTTTTCCAGCACATCTCGACAAATACAGCACAGAAGTCCCTCATTCACATAGCCAACAAAGCGCTCTATATCATAGCCCATGTTTCTTGTCTAATGGGAAAAGCAACATAAAAAGCAGAACAAAATTAGTTAAAACCAGGTTTGAACTGTACATTTTTACCAATTTCTATTTAAATTCAAAAGTGAAATCTTTGAGACTGCAATTTTTACTAATATTTTTTGACATTCCAGATTGTGCACTTTTACATTTTTGAGCTCACTGTACCATGGACTATCAACAAGCAATACATAAATAAAAACCTTCTGAAAGAAAATATAATATCCAAAAATGTTCACTGTGATTTTTATAATGTTCATAGTTTACATAGTATTACAATTCATTATAAAATATTTAAATTTGAACAAATTTACAAAAAAACTTAAATATTCATCAAAACACAACTTTTCCTTTGCTTAAATTAATTAGTAAAAATACTTTTTTCCTTACATAATGCAAAATGTTCAATTTTTTTTGGTGTCTAATTTATTTTAGGTATTACAAAAAACAAAAAGCCAGAATCAAAGAGTTCTATATTTTGGTAAATGAAGCTTCCATTTAATTTAGGTAATTATTACACTCAAACATAAATGGTAGTTAATTATTTTTGATTAATTCTTTGGATGTTATGATTGTTTTCCATCATGCTTTCCTTAAAGAATTTTAGGAAACGGCAAAGTAATTGCAAAGGAATTAATTCAAATTAAAGCTCTAAAAATAAAATAACACACTGTACATAGATGTGTACTTGAAACCATATTAGTAAGTTACCTTATCAAAACAATGTATTTTATTAATTACATAAACACATCAATATTAAAAAAAGAACTTGTAACTAAGTCATCCATCATAATCAATTACAAGATGCAAGCATAAGTTTAATTAACAGGAAAAAAAAATATATATATATATAGTGTGTGTTTTATTTAAATACTGTACCTTATAATCTGTAACTTTTATTAAGAAAAACTTGTGTGCGTGCAAGAAAAGGCCACCTTCGCTCTGTTAATGCTACTGCTTTCACCACTCTACAGTATGTACTATTTTGTTTCCTAAGAGACAGATTCTCTGGGCTGAAACAGCCAACTGTTAGACAAAGCATACAATAGTTCACTGTTAATAAGGGCTGAGCCTGTAGAGCCAGCCTCTCTGAGCCTGACATTTTAGTGGCATATTATGTATCACTGGTTCACCACCCCTACCTCAGTGGATATGAGACAGTAAGCCATTCAAGGTATTCAGTGACAAATCAACAAAACATAAACCCTGGACAATAATAAAAATGAGCACATTCATAATGAAGTGGACATTATTTTTTTTCTTTATCATTCACCTTATTCTAAAAGGAACATCATAAATTGTAGTAATTGAAATACAAGCTAAAACAATTTTCCAACCTGAAATATAAACACACATTAAACAAAACATATGAGCAGCTCCAGTCCAGACATTACTAAAACCCAGCATTAATAATGATGCCTATGATATTACTATTGAAATATTATGATTTTGCAATTGTATTATGCTATTTTCACCTTAATTGAAAAAATAAATGTAAAAATATTTTATAAGTTAATTAAGGGATCACAAACATCAAGCACACATGTATATCTATGAAAAAGCTGTGTGTTGCCCCAGTACTGAGTTAAGGTGCAAGTCTTTATAGGTATGTATGTCTAACATGCACACGTCATACCTGTACTGGGGTCTACCAACAGTTCAGTTGTAACATGACAGTCACTAAGCTTCTTTCAGTCACAGCTGCCAAGGACTGCAGTTGTGGCATGTTGGAAAGGTTTCTGGGCCTGAAGAACCCATACACCCAAATTGCTAAGAGCCTTGGTGGTAAAATTAGCCCCAAAATTTAATCCTAAGGAGATGGGTCACATAAAATAGCAAAGAAAAATAAAACAACAATGAATATTCTCAATAAATTTATTCAGCCCTCTCCCAAGTCTGGGGCTGATGTTCACTGGCAAGATGATTCAGTTAGACTGATCACAAAGAAGACATAAATTGTATTCAATCATATTACTTTTTAATATTTATTTGTTTATCTGAAAAGATTAAACTCTTTCAGTCTGTCCTCATATCTAATACTGTGTTGGGCTGAAGTAAGTCTACTAGGTCTTCTCTAGGCTGCCTCAAGTGCTGCTATCCTGAATTGTAGACACCAGTATTCCAGGCATGATTTACACTCCAACTGTGTACTATATAAGCCAATATTTGTGTCAGGCTTTTAATTTCTTCTGCATACTGACTGGTTATCTTGAGCTCACTTGAACACCAACATTTCATAAGTCATACTTTCTGGTTCCAGAAAATATCTCAAAGGTAATGCAGTGTTTATGACTACCTAGCCTTTTGAAATATGTGAAATCTGCAGTGGGTTTACCTAAAGAGATGCGCTGTATTGATCCTATAATAACAAATCATAGGTGAGCTAAAAAGTATGGACAAAGCAGTATAAATGTGAATAAGTTGAGTTTAAGTTGTCCTAAAGCTTCAAAGAAGATATGCTCCTCTGAGACCCTCATTTTTGCACTACTTAATACCAGAGCTTTAACTAGAAAGATGTTTTATGTAAATGATGTTAGTAGTGATAGGAAAATAGACTTTGTAATTTAGAGTTAAACATGGCTAATTGAAGCAGCCCCTATGAATTATAATTTTGTTTACTCTGTTCATCAAGCAAAAAAGACAGTGTTTAGTGCCCCTGCCCGAGGTTTGTTCCTGCCTTGCGCCCTGTGTTGGCTGGGATTGGGTCCAGCAGACCCCCATGACCCTGTGTTAGGATTCAGTGTGTTGGGAAAATGGTATGGTATGAAATTTTCATATGAAGAATAGTTCAAGATTTCAACTCTTACACAAATACAGCCTGCAATGTAAACATAAAAGTTGAAATTTTAAATACTAAGATGAGGCCTCCAGCTAACACAGTGCTCTTAAAAAACTGCTACAAAATGGACCACAATTCAAAAAACCACAGAAAATGCAAGTAATCTATAAACTTAAAAGAGACCATTGACTAAGAATTCAAGAAACCTAATTGACAGACCATTATGAAATACTGAAGACTCCCTAAACTAAATGTAAAACAGCAGTTCAATTTGAGAGACAATCCTACTTTTCTAAATGAAAATGCAGGAAACCCAAGAGTATTATTTTCAACTACTGATAGTCTATTTTCAGCTCCATTAATGAACTGGATGCATAACGCTTCAGAGCATAAATGTGAGGCTTTTGCCAATTTTTTTAAATAGTACAATAAACAATATTAGATAAAATATAATATATCCCTGAAATTCATACCCTTATTGAACTTCAGCATGCACAGAACAGTGAGCTAAACTGTTGTACTTCACTGAAATACTTTATTGTTGAGCTTCATACTATAATCACTCAGCAAAAAATGGTCATTTGTGTCTTTTATCCAGTCCCAATAAGATACTTCAAAGAAGGGTAGGTACTGCAAAAATGCAACTATTACTAATTTACTGTTAGATAATAAGACATTAACAAAGGTTTCTTTTCACCTTAATATCACTTACAAACAATCAATAAAGGGGTTATTCATGTCTACAATGTGGCCTACTAAAATAACTTCCCTTTGGAATGATCAGAGGTTGCTTAAGTGAAACATAGTCCTCTTACAATTGCATACTTCAGTACTGGACCTGTGAATCCTTCATATTCAACAATTGCATACTTCAGTACTGGACCTGTGAATCCTTCATATTCAAAAGTAATCAAGACAAGACAAGACAAGACAAGACAAGACAAGACAAGACAAGACAAGACAAGACAAGACAAGACAAGACAAGACAAGACAAGACAAGACAAGACAAGACAAGACAAGACAAGACAAGACAAGACAAGACAAGACAAGACAAGACAAGACAAGACAAGACAAGACAAGACAAGACAAGACAAGACAAGACAAGACAAGATAGTTAATTCACATAATCCAGCAGCAGTATACTGATACAAAGAAACAATATTAAATTAAATAGTAATAAAAATGAAAAGAATTAAAATAAAATTAATGTTCGCATTTACTCCCGGGTGGAATTGAAGAGTCGCATAGTGTGGGGGAGGAACGATCTCTTTAGTCTGTCAGTGGAACAGGACAGTGACAAAAGTCTGTCACTGAAGCTACTCCTCTGTCTGGAGATGACACTGTTAAGTGGATGCAGTGGATTCTTCATGATTGACAGGAGTTTGCTTAATGCCCGTGGCTCTGCCACAGATGTTAAACTGTCCAACTTTAATCCTACAATGGAGCCTGCCTTCTTAACAAGTTTGTCCAGGCGTGAGGCGTCTTTCATCTTTATGCTGCCACCCCAGCACACCACCGCGTAGAAGAGGGCACTCGCTACAACCGTCTGGTAGAACATCTGCAGCATCTTACTGCAGATGTTGAAGGATGCCAACCTTCTCAGAAAGTATATTCTGCTCTGAGCTTTCTTACATAGAGCATCAGTATTGGCAGTCCAGTCCAATTTGTCATCCAGCTGCACTCCCAGATATTTATAGGTATGCACCCTCTGCACACAGTCACCTCTGATGATCACAGGGTCCATGAGGGGCCTGGGCCTCCTAAAATCCACCACCAGCTCCTTGGTCTTGCTGGTGTTAAGGTGTAAGTGGTTTGAGTCGCACCATTTAACAAAGTCTTTGATTAACTTTCTGTACTCCTCCTCCTGCCCACTCCTGATGCAGCCCACAATAGCAGTGTCATCAGCGAACTTTTGCGTGGCAGGACTCGAGTCATATTGGAAGTCTGATGTATATAGACTGAACAGGACCGGAGAAAGTACAGTCCCCTGCGGCGCCCCTGTATTGCTGCACACGATGTCAGACCTGCAGTTCCCAAGACGCACATATTGAGGTCTGTCTGTAAGATAGTCCACAATCCATGCCACAAGGTGTGAATCTACTCCCATCTCAGTCAGCTTATCCCTAAGGAGCAGAGGATGGATGGTGTTGAAGGTGCTAGAGAAGTCCAAAAACATAATTCTTACAGCACCACTGCCTCTGTCCAGGTGGGAGAGGGATCGATGAAGCATATAGATGATGGCATCCTCCGCTCCCACCTTCTCCTGGTATGCGAACTGCAGAGGGTCGAGGGCGTGACGGACCTGTGGCCTCAGGTGGTGAAGCAGCAGCCGCTCCATGGTCTTCATCAGATGTGACGTCAGAGCAACAGGCCGGAAGTCATTCAGCTCACTAGGACGTGATACCTTTGGGACAGGAGTGATACAAGATGTTTTCCAAAGCCTCGGGACTCTCCCTGTTCCAGGCTCAGGTTGAAGATGCGCTGTAGAGGACTCCCCAGTTCCAACGCACAGGCCTTCAGCAATCGTGGCGATACACCATCTGGACCCACTCCAAACCGTCGGTGCCTTCTGTGATCCTGGGAAATGTAAACTCACTACAAAATAAGATCGACGAACTGGCTGTGCTGGTGAAAAATGTCAGAACCTACAGAGAATGCAGCTTGCTGTGTTTTAGTGAAACATGGCTAACGTCTATCATCCCAGATGCTAACGTGGAGCTACCCGGGTTTAGCACAGTTAGAGCGGACAGAGACGCAAGTACCTGTGGAAAGAAAAAGGAGGAGGACTCGCTCTCTATGTCAATACAAAGTGGTGCAACTCAGGACATGTAAACGTTAAAATCTCCACTTGCTACAGGGACATTGAACTGTTGGCCGTAAGTCTGCGCCCCTATTACTTGCCCAGAGAGTTTGGACACGTGATTGCTGTTATTGTTTACATCCCCCCTCAAGCGAACGCGGAGATAGCGTGTGACATCATCCATTCCGCAGTTGCTAAGTTACAAACGCAGCACCCTGAGGCACTTGTGCTAATCGCTGGAGACTTTAACCATGTAACGCTGGATAAAACATTACCTGCCTTCTTCCAGTATGTGGATTGTAAAACTCGGGGAAACAGGACTATTGACCTACTATATGCAAACGTTAAAGACGCATACAGCGCCATCCCACTGCCTGCGCTTGGGAAAGCAGATCATAACCTGGTTCTGCTTCAGCCTCAATACAAACCAAGAGTGAGGGCGCTACCTACAACCACACGCTCATTCAGGAAGTGGTCCCCTGAGGCAGAGCAGGCTCTGAGAGACTGCTTTGGAACTACAGACTGGGATATATTGCTGAGATCACATAGTGAGAAGGCCACACTGCACAAGGATGAATAACCACTTTGCTGATGCTTTATAAATGTTCTTAATATCACAAGAAGACTTTAAGTCTTATTACATAACAGTATATGAGTAATGGATGCATATTTGCAGCGCTTAAACTAAAGTGTTACCCAAAGAAGTTTCTAATTTGTTAAATGACAGTATGCTAGAAATAGCTAACTGTTCATTAGCTGCCGGTCTTTAAAGACTGCTGTAGTAAATAAGAAAAATAAATTGACTACTCTGTCTTTAACGATTTTAGTCCCATATCTAACCTGTCTTTTTTAGGTAAAATTCAAGAAAAAGTAGCTTAACAGCAGTTAAATGATTACCTCAATAAAAACACCCCTTTGGAATAGGTTTTAGTCAGATTTTAGATCAAATAATAGAACAGAAACTAAGTTGGTTAAAATGATTTTTGACTTGTATGTTAAGACTAAGAGAGCATTGGTATTAAGTGCTGCATCTGACAACACAAACCACAACATTTTTATTAACCACCTTAGTCAATGGGTTGGCCTTTCTAATAGTGCCTTAAGATTGCTTCAATCTTGCATAACAGGTATAAAAAAAAAATCTTTGTAAGTGATACAAAGTGAGAGTGTACATAGTGTACCACAGGGCCGCTATTATTCTTAATCTTCATGCTCCCATTAGACCAGATTATTTCCAAACACATGGTGAACTACTACAGTTATGCAAATGACAAACTGCTGATTTAAGGCTCTATGCCCTCTGATGCAGTGTCTTACTAGCACTACCGAATGAATGAATAGTAATTTCCCCACATTAAACAAATAGAAAACTGAAATTTATTGGTTGTCAGAAAAAAGTGAAGGTCTTGACATTAATCATATAACATACTCCTGGCATTAATCAAGTCAAGAATAAAGAAAGTAGGCTTTACCATGGACTCAGATCTAATCTTCAAAACATAGACTGAATGAAATATTAAAAGATTCATCCAAGAACTTTTTCTCCCATGAAATATTGCTGTCATTGCTCTGATTTGTTGGTTACCTCAGTAACATGGCTCCAAGGTTACATGAACTCCACCAGTTAATTTACTTAACCTTTTACCTGCACAAAACAAGCTATTCTTTTCTTTGAAGGAATAATGACTTCAGATTACAACTTACCAATTCTGATCCATATTACATCACACTCTACTGAACATTGCTCAAATTCATGCCAAAAGATGGAGTCTGATGAGGACAAGAAGACATCACCATCCACAAATAAAAGAAATACAATCATTTGGTCTCCAAACTAGATACTCTCTGAGCCTTGACTGTCCAAAGACATCCTATGTATAAAAATCAAGGAAAGGAATGGTCATGACATATCATTTTCTAACATGCATAATACAGACCGAGGTCACAGGGGGGCTGGACCTATCCCAGCCAGCACAGGGTGCAACAACCATGGACAGGGTGCCAGACCATCGCAGGGCAAACACACACACACACACACACACACACACTGGGATCAATTTTCATGTCTTTAAACAGTGGGAGGAAACAAGAGTACTCAGAGGAAACATGCTCAGATATGGGGATAACATGCAAATTCCACAAAGGAAGCACCTATGAGGTGGATCCTGGTCTCCTAGAAGGCAGCAGTGCTACCACTGCACCACCATGCCACCCGAAAAGGAAAGATGGCAATTCAAACTCATAGCAAAGTCCTATACTGTTATTTTTAAATCAGGATAACTACTCTAGTTTATGTTTAAATTCTCTTTTTATGTCCTTTTTGTTTTTTTGGTTATCATCATTTATGTTAATGTTGCTATTTCAAATCAAATAAGTGTTTATTATTTGAATAATTATGTATTCTTATATGTTTAGTTTATTGTTTGGTTTCTATGTGTGGATGTCTGTTCTGTCATGTCCCTTGTGTTTTTGCTGGTTCCCAAGAGACAAGGCCACCTGTCAGTCTCTCTATAAAGGCTCATGGAAATTGCAGTCTCTCATAATACATTGCATGTGCTTGGCTGTTACTGAGGTCTCCTTTTATTGTTTATTGTTGTTCTTTGGATATTCTGTTATCATTTACATTTTATTTTGCTCTTGATATTTTCAAGAGTGTGAGGCTGTTTGCTATTATTTGAACTTTACAGCTTATCTCCTTTTTAAGGGATTAATCAGGACTTAGGCATTCCATTTTTCTGGATCTGACTTCAAAATTTTATGTTCTAGATAGATAGATAGATAGATAGATAGATAGATAGATAGATAGATAGATAGATAGATAGATAGATAGATAGATAGATAGATAGATAGATAGATAGATAGATAGATAGATAGATAGATAGATAGATAGATAGATAGATAGATAGATAGATAGATAGATAGATAGATAGATAGATAGATAGATAGATAGATACTTTATTAATCCCAAGGGGAAATTCACACAATCCAGCAGCAGTACACTGACACAGAGAAACAATATTAAATTAAATAGTAATAGAAATGAAAAAATGAAAAAAATAAAAATAAAATTAATGTTAGCATTTACTCCCCCGGGTGGAAGTTCTGAAGACTTTTTGGAGGCCTCCACCCTCTGCTATTTTGTGGAGCCAGAGATTTGAGACATACACTGACATCAAACAATTCTGGTTTCACACTAAAAATGCAAATAGAATTCTTTGTCTCCAAATACAGGGGCTTAAGGGCACATAGCTGAAGCTTTGGAACTACTTTATACATTTGTTTTGACAAATATGAGGTAGCAAAAGTCAAAGCATGTGTCAACAGGACTGGCATACTTTTATGACCATCAAACATAAGTGGAAGAACAAAAAGTTTCTCCACTTTTCCATGGCTAAGATAAAATCTGATTTCTTGGACATGAAATTCAACTACTAGACTCTACATTCCCCTGTCTTGACATGGGCATTCACTGTGAGCTGTCAAGCATGATCTTTCAGTAACGGGAACACATATGTCCTTGTCAGTTTACTCCATCACATTAAAAAATGGTATATGGACAAAACTAGAAATTTGAATGCACACAAAAAACGTTCTATGCACTCCCCCTTTATAAATTCCAAAGAACATGAAATTTCATGCACATGCACGCGCCTATAGCAACAGCCCGACTCCTCTTAGAATTCTGCATATTTGAATATGCAAATCAGTATAAATATCCCAGTTAGTTCAATGTTTTGTTAAAAGACAACGGCAATAGTACATGTTAAAAAGAAGAATTTCAATGAATTTGTACTATTTGTTGGCTTAAGCAGTGGTATAAGCAACAAATTAAAAGCGATGGAGTGGCACTGTGTGGAGTTCAAAAAGTCACACAGTACCTGAAATAAAAAAAGAAGTGGTCACATATCAAAGTCGACATGAAAAGGTGAGTCGCAGCCCATCGTCAGATTATTCTGTTTCAGAAATTATTACAAAATGTGACCCCCTTCCTGAGGACGTGACTTCAGGTGGTGATGGTGCTGCTGAGCCCAGCACATCTTTGGGGAGTGGGCTACGCACAGGATAGCTTCTATGCCCTTTACATGGCTCTTTAAGGTGACTCACTATCCTTAAAGTGACTGATTTTCTTTTGCCACACTAGTTGGAACAAAGCAACTAGTTGGACTCTACGGAGTTGCAGTTTTTATAGGCTCTCCTGCTATGCAATGCCAGTTCTTTTGGTGATGCATCCCTGCCGTTGCAATAGCAATATGTTTGCAGCTGACCACTTCGAGTACATTTTGAAAAACAGGCATTGCTGCAAATTGTGCTTTGATTTGTCCAATTTTATCTACAGTGTAAGAAAATCTTATATATCTGGAGGACAATCAGATAATGCCAACCTATACAGCTGGTGTGGTGCGACTCAGTGATGTTTCTGAAATACATGATCAGTCAGCAAGTTCATGTTGAAAAGCTCCTATGGCTAAAAACCAGACAGTGCACAGAACTTGCAAAGGAACAGGTAGAGCACAAATCTTCAAAGTCTGCCTTTGTAAGGCTGGCACCAATTCAGCACACAGCTGAAGCTAGATGTCATCGTCTATAAATATGCAATCTTTTCTAATTCTTTCATTTCAGATCTCTTCTAACAACACTAAAGCAGCTATGGTAGTTGGAATAGTTTGGCCATTCCGTGCATCATTATATTGCTACAGAATGATTATAATCAAGTGAATTAAATTTGTAAATGATTTGCAGTTAATTTTTGCATATTTGATAAAGCATGAATGTGAATTTGAAAAAGAATGAAGAAGTGCATGCCTTTCCAATATGAGTGGGATAGGCTACAGGGTTACATGTCATATTCTTTTAAAAGAACTAGAAACGACTTAGATTTTACAAAGAAAGTGGCATGAAATACATTTTCCTAAACCCAAAAATTCAAGTCCATCAGTCATCTACAAGCATTTTTATTGTTCACTTATGGAAAGCGCTAGATTTCACAAGTTCTGGAAAAAGACATTTCCAAGAGAATAAATGGAGTAGTCTTAACTCTAGTCATAAAAGGCATGGTATATCCCATGATGTACGGCTGCTTCAAGCTGTCCACCAAACTAAACCAATCTTAATTTAACTTGAATCAAATTCAGCTCAGTTAAACAGAGCAGGATTATGTATAGATGATATTACGCCACTCACTGATTTGTAACACTCATTTTTTATCTTTATGTGCCACTTGGAAAAGAAGTAAGTACTTACTACACTTGTTGAAAACATAGAATATGTTTTTGCAAGTCTCTTGAAGCAAGTTTAAATAGTAGCTAGTATCAAGCCATCATAATTTTATATATATTTTGTCTGCTACAGGGTTCTTAACATCCAGAACTTGATGTAGCTGTGATAACTCTAAGGCCTTGTTCACATGGGTGTTAAGTTTTTGGATAAACGAACTTGCTCTGAACGTCCTAGACGTTTATGTTGGATTTTGTAGTGGCGATCGATTGACTTCTACACCGGCGTTCGTTTGTCTCTGTCTAACGCCAGCCTGCAGCCCAAATTGTAGTTTGTGTGTTAACCTGTGGAGGCAGTGTCGGGAACTGGATATGAAAGCCCTTGTCGTTTTATTTGAGGTGCCTCCTTTCAATATGGACCATTTTGCTATGTTAGATATTAATCTTCTTGTTTTAAAAATACTCGTAATACGGCGACGTAGGGAGAGAAAAAATCGCCAATACTGGGTTCATCCTCTGACTGCACAACGTCGGGTTAAAGGAAGTTTTTTTTCACTGTAGTCTGGTAAAGAGATGTCCCATATCAGCGGTCTCTGCTCCACTTCCTGCACGAGCTGGGCTGGATCAACCTCCTTCGACATTTTATTTTTCTTTTTTCCCGCATTTCCCTATGTATAGCATGTAGGATCATGGGATATATCCGGTCCTCCGAATCGTAAAATAAACGCGCAGAAAACGAACTAGAAGCGGTTTCCTTGCGTTCGTTGGGTTTTGACGCCAAGAAAAGCTGCATGCAGCGCTTTTTGATGCCGTATAAGCGCTGCGGACAAGCGCCGTCACCAAAGCCCGTGTGAACACTCTCATTGACTCCTACGTGTAGAAAACACTCGGCGCTTGATCCGCTCACGGACACTCTGACGCAAAAAACGCTCGATTTTAACACCCGTGTGAACAAACAGAAAGAGTTATTTGATAAAGCATTATTTATTAAACATCAACTGACAATCACTCTGTTGCAATATGTTCTAATTTTCTGAATAAATGTACTTGAAAAGCTAATGTTAATTTGCATTTTATAGAATGTATTTTGCAATAAACATATATAATTTACAAAACAACTTATCAATGAATTTATATACTTACTATCTTTGGTGTTGACAATAATATTCAGACAATATTTTTTCTTAGATTTTGGATTTGAAATAGATTAAACTAGGATTTTAACTTTGGTGAAATATAAAACTTTGCATATCATGTTGAAGCCAATCAGTAAATCTCAAAAACTTTCATCAATTAACAGAAAAACTAAAACTGAAATAATTTCATTAAAAAATGTACTCATGCCTCTGCTTTCAGACATGCAACTGTAAATCTGAACAATATACTGTGTTTCCCCGAAAATAAGCCCTAGCATGATTTTCAGGCTGCTCTGTAATATAAGCCCTTCCCCCAAAATATGCCCTAGTCAAGATCATCAGCTGAAATGTAAGGCACCTAAGGCCAGGTTTATACTTCACGTGATGCGACGCGTGTGCCCAAAACATCCATTAAATTCCGAGGACACCTTGCTACAATATCTCTGAAAAGGATTTTTAATGATTACATCCATCAATTCAGGGATGCGCCCATTCCAGCAGCTTCGGCACATGACAGAAACAAAATCTCTGGATGGGACATCAGCTCATTGCAAGGTGAACACATGCACACACGTACACTGGCGTCATTGTAGCTTCACCAAATACCCAAATCTTCATGTCTTTGGATGGAAAACTCAGCACACTGTAGAAACCCACCAGGAAAACATGCAAACTCCAGGCAGGGATCACAAGGTATGTGACTCCCTGCGAGACAGCTGTGCTACTGCTCTGCCACCGTGCTGCCCCATATTTGTAACTATTAGCAGTATTTATTCATTATTTAAACAAAGTTAACGATTTATTTGTAAAATGTAACATACATATTTTTAATGCATTTCATCATGAGTGATATCAAGTATAAATATAAAAATTCTAAATGTGCAGAGAGCTGGAATATTATAAATTTAATTTGTTCTGTGTGACGATGCTGCTTGCCGCTTCTGTCAGGTCAAGAGGAAACCCCACAAACGCGTAGCGATTTAACAACTGAGTCGGTTTTAAGATGACGTTTATGACAGTCTACTTTAATGATAAAGTAAACTACGAGGTTAAAGAGGACAATTTGAGTTTAAAGCTGAAATTTCCATTTTAATTACAAAATAGACATTTTCATTATGTCCTTATTTTATTTTCTCTGTGGCTCAAATACGCCACCATACATTCTTATAGTATTGGTGCAAGGTGCAAAAAAAAAAAAAAAACAAAAAAAAAGATGACACAGAAGATGGTATGTGAGACTTTGGGGAATATGCAATGCTTGAATATCAAAGCACCACGAATGCATTTGTATGTCGGCATTTTGCTTCACCACATCGAACCATTCATCAAACATTGAAGCACGCACATTGGTCCTGGAGGATCCTAAGAGCAGCTGGAGTAACAAGAAATTCAGGCTGAAATTCAGGGTTGGAATGTGGAGAGTTATGACGATATTCCAGAAGAAGATGACATGACTGTATTTGGATAAATGTGTAGTGTTGTACATGAATAAATATAAGATATCCCCTGAAAATAAGCCCTAGTGCATCTTTTGGAGCAAAAATTAATATAAGACCCTGTCTTATTTTTGGGGAAACATGGTAGTACACTGACTTCACAAGTCGCACTATTTTCTCACAGACTTTATCTCTCTGGACAACTAACATGAAACTAATCTCTCAGGTCCTAATAGTTGGGATAAAAAGGTTGTCTATCTATTTAAGATCCCACAGCAAGGTACAGACATTCAAAACAGAGCTTAAAAATAGTGCTGGGCGGTATTACCAAAATTCTATATCACAGCATTTTTCAAAATTATACTGGTTTCACGATATTCGACGGTATGGCGGAAGTGCTGGGCTCCAGGGATATCCAGGCACCGGGGCGCCGCCTGGCGGTGGCCACGGGTCCCTACAGGGCTGGGCTTCCAAGCCCTTTACCCGAGGCCCCCAACATAACCAGGGCGGACGCCTCGCGGTCTGGAGGAGGCACAAGCCCTCCTCCGGTCCTCCTGGGCGTCCCGGCCGGGCTGGATGCCACACCAGCTTGTTAATAATATTCCTATTCAAATCATTCATATATGTTAAAAATAGCAGCGGTCCTAGCACTGACTCCGTGGAACACCAATCTTAATATCAGCCAATTCTGACAGGGTTCCTCGCGCCATAACCCTCTGCTTCCTATTCCTGAACCACTTCTGCACCCATTTATAAACAACACCGTAATCACCCACATTTTTTTAGTTTGATGACCAACCTTTTATGTGGCATCTTATCCAATGCTTTCTGAAGGTCAAGATAAATAATATGTTTCACTTTGATCATATCCCTTTGTTGCTTCCTCATAGAATTCCAGGATGTTGGTAAAACATGACCTCCCCCTTCTGAACCCATGCCGACTGTCAGTAAAACTCCTGTTCTTGCCATGTGTTCCTCAATCTTATCATTAATTATTGCTTCCATTAATTTTCCTGTGATGTAAGTTAAGCTTACTGGCCTATAATTTCTTGGATATGCCCAGTCACATTTTTTATATAATGGGATAATATCTGCCATTTTCCAGTCTTCCAGAATTTCCCCAGTGTGCACTGACTCCCTAAAAATATGTGTCAAGGACTTTTATATGTATTTGCTAACTTCCTTAAGAACCTGAGGGTAAATATGAGGGATGTTCCGATTGAACAGATGACAATCTAAATTTGCCGATTTTCACTAAAAACAGCTCAATCTGTGATTGGTAAATTGGCTGGTTTCAGTCCTTGCTTTTCTAAGCTTTACTGTAATTTAGTGGCAGTGCTCCGTAATGCAAGGTATTATGGTAGTTCAGCCAGCACAATTAAAAAAAAAAATTTTTGTAGCAAACTTCCTGCAGCGTAAACAAAGAGTTGCAAATCAAGACTTGTTTTAGCAGTATGGACTCTTCGTATAGCACAGAGCCAGAAGCGACTGGAATAATAACCTTTACAGTAAAGAAAGTGGAGTAATTAACAGAGATAAGGGAATTGGAGAAGTCGTTCTGTGCAGTTAGACAAACGGCAAGAAAAAGTATACTATAATGAATTCAGAACTTTTTATTATGTCCTTTAAATTACAACGGAGACCATTTCAGTTTGGACAGAGAGTTTGTTTTAAGTGCAGCAGCTTAAGCTAAAGAAGAACTTGCTTTTTAGTAAACAATCGGCTTCTTAACTTAATAGCAAAATGTAACTTTTACTTATAAATCTGTTAAGCATGTTAGTCTTGTGTCTTCTTGATAAACAACTTATGAACATTGGATACATTTTCAGCTTATTTGAAGATTGTACTGTGTTTATTAATTATTTGTTTGTGCCATACAGCATAGGTTTTGGTAAGAAACAAGTACTACATAATAAAAAGGTAATCCATATTTCTAACACCTCAAGAATTACAAATGTCTAGCTAATACACTGAAGAAAAAAAAACACCTGCATAAATATAGTAAATGCATATTTTAAAAGTAAAAAGCTCTAGTTGAATTAATGATTTAAACCTATAACTGCATGCATATTTACATTTAAGCTGTATTTAATTGCCAATACCAATTAACTGACTGTGTGAGAATATATATGAAACATATAGATGAAAACTATGTTTTTTAATTAAGCCTTATTTCAGATGGTATATCACAGGAAAAAAAATTAATATGATAGCTTGTAATTAATGATAAATATTTTCTTTTCTTTTATGCCATATGTATTATGGATACATATTTTTGTACATATTTTATTAACTATGCACTTTATGAAAATTTTACTTATTAAAATATTTCTATGGTTACTGAATAATAGGCCTACAGAATTTTATTTTGTTAATAAAAAATGGAGCACTAAACAACAGGGGTCTATAGTTTAATTATAAAAATACTTTTTAATATAGGACATAAGGCTTCTGTGTGTCTAGTTATGCAGGAGCTTACTGTAAAAAGTTTTTAAAGGGATAAAGGAAAAAAAATTGGAATCTGTATCAGAATCAGCCAATTAAGTAATATGAAATCATGATAGGTATCGGCCTTAAAAAACCTGATCGGAACATCCCTTGTAAATGCTATCTGGTTCTTTGGTCAATTTATTTGATTTCTGCCTATTTAATCTAAGTAGTACTTCTCCCTGTACAATTTCCAAATCCATCAGTACCTCCTCAGTAGTCTCTTTTATTGCTGGGAGGTTATCTACTACTTCACTTGTGAAGACCTCAGAAAAATACAAGTTTAGAGCATCTGCTATCTCATTGTCTGTATTTTTTATTTCCCCTCTACTATTCCTTTTGTACTTCACCTCTTCCTTGACTGTTCTTTTACTATTTAAAAACTGAAAGAATCTCCTTGAATCATCTTTTGCCTTATCTGCTATATTCCTCTCTAACTGCCTCTTAGCCTCTCTAATAGCCTTCTTAATTGGTGTACTCATGCTCTCATATGCCCTATGATTCACATTGAAATTATTCATTTTATAAACCTTACAGAGCTTTTTTCTTCTTTGCAGCTTCCTTTTTAACTCTTTATTAAACCATTGTGGAGTTTTTAAAAATGTCCTACTGACACCAAATTTAGGTATGTACTGTACCAATCCTGCATTATACTGTGTTTAAAACCTTTATAAAACCTGTTCAACTGTTTCTCAACTGTCTCCACACTTAAAAGCTTATTCCAGTCAATTCTCTTTAGAATTTTCTGCATCTGCTCAAAATTTGCCATACCAAAGTCAAACTTAACTATTTTAGTCTTTACATCTGCACTCTTCCAAAACACTGACAACTGTATATTATATAAAGGTCAATTGACCCTAGTGCTTCAATCACCTTTACACCCTCAATTGTATACTGATTATAGCAAAATATTAAATCTAGACAGGCTTCCTTCCACATTGGTGCTTTAACATACTGTTTTAAAAACAGACATTGATTACTTCTAAAAACTCTTGTGCTTTGCTATTTGAAAGGTTATCCCAGTTATTATTCGGGTAATTACAGCTCCCCCATGACTGTAAAATCCCCCTGTAAACTTGCCTTTTTAATAATACTAAAAAGATGTGCATTCAAATTACTATCTGCTTTGGGTGGCCTATAACATACTCCTAAAATAATACTGTACGTCTTTCCCTAATACTTCCAGGCAAAACCACATGTCCCAACTAAGATGGGGCTCATTGTCCAACTGAAAATGGGGGATTAGTCGTGTGTGTGTGTGGGATTCTTTTCAACAACAGGAACTGTCAGTGTCGTCAGAACTATAAGGAAGATAAATGAGGCATGATAAAAAGGCACACTGATGTAAAACCTGACAGACACCTGCAACTTCAGAAGAAGTTTGCACTAACAAGAAAATGAGCCAAAGCATACTACTAGAAAAACAGTGCCTTTACTTAAGCGGTCATCAAGTTATACCCAATTGTACCAAACCTGTATTTACAAGAATTAAAACACAAAAGTGTAACACAGTACTTTTAGCCATGTAGCTGGTATGACACTAAGGAATTGTTCTAAATAGTATTTTCCTGTGTTAAACATACTATATAATGCAATCCAGCACAGTTAGCCATGTTGCTTGTCCTTTAGTTGGGTATTGTGCTAGCTATTTCTGAGTCAGAAAGCATCATTTCTAGTATTAGAAAGCTTT
Source organism: Polypterus senegalus (assembly GCF_016835505.1). Lineage (NCBI taxonomy): Eukaryota > Metazoa > Chordata > Cladistia > Polypteriformes > Polypteridae > Polypterus > Polypterus senegalus. Next base: position 89,787,008 of record NC_053168.1, read on the forward strand.
TGCAAAAATACAAGAAGAAATCACTAAGTTATACTCAATTGTACCAAACCTGTGTTTATCTGCCGTACATGCACTATATACTGCAATACAGTGCCTTCAGCCATGCAATTTTTCTTTCAGTAAGGAATTGCTTTAAATATGAAGTACTATTTCTAGTAGTCGAAAGTATTTCTAACTTAAAAATTATGAAATTTATTAACCCTGACTGGGTCATTCAGGACACTGACTTTAATCTAATTGAAAAGTTGTTGTATGAACGGAAAGGTCCTGTTTAGCATGGCTCCAAAACAAAACAATCAGTGGCTCTTATAGGTACCAGAAGTGGTTGAATGTACTGACCTGAGGAAACTAATACATTATGCATGATGAAATTTGTTATTATTATTATCATATTAATCATTGATACTGCCACTACAATCCTTATTGAATGGTATTGCACAGTGATGACAGGTACATGTTTTCCTCCTGGCCCAATTAAGTACTGTAACTGCTAAACTTCGGTTTCTCACAGTCGGAGGATCTTTAAGATACCCTTTTGCAAACACTAAAGAAGCTTCCTGCATATTTTTTACTGAGGAGATGCTTCTGCCTAGTCACTCTACCATAAAGCCCACATTCAAGGAGTGTTGCAGTGACAGTTGTCCTTCTGGACGTTTCTCCCATATCCACACAGGTTCTCTGGAGTTCGACCAAAGTAACCATTGGGTTCATGGTTACCTCTATTGCTATGGGCTTTGTCCCAGGATTGTTCAGTTTTACTGGGTAGCTTGCTCTGGAAAGAGCTGCAGTTGTTCCAAACTTCTTCCATTTAAGAATAATGAAGTCAACTGTGTTATTGTGAACCCTCAATACTGCACAATTTTTGTGGCCTTTCCCAGATTTGGTCCTTGACTCAGTCTTGTCTCTAAGCACTACAGGAAATTCTCGATGAAGTCATGACTTGGTTTTTGCTTAACAACACATTGTCAACTGTGGGACCTTATATAGACAGATGTGTGCTGTTCCCTAATCATGCTCAATTAATTGAATTGACCATAGGTGGACTTAAGAAAAAGGGGAGAAATATCTCAATGATAATCAATATGAGATGCACTTCAGCCAGATTTCAAGTGTCACATCAAAGGGTCTGAATACTTGTGTCAATGTGATATTTCAGTGTTTTATTTCTAAAACATTTGCAAAAATGTCTAAAATCCTTTTTTCTCTCATCATTCTGGCATATTGACTTTTTCTTGATGTTGAGAAAGAATGAATTTAAATGATTTCAACACAAGGCTGAAACATAGCAAATTATGAAAAAAAGTGAATACATCTGAATACTTTTAGAATCCACTGTATATGTTAAATTATTTTGCATACATATCATATGTAGAAATAATTATGCAAATAATTGAACAGCTCACAAGGAAAGCAAAACACTACATGCCACATGCCACTAAAGTGGTTGTTAAAAGCACACAAGTTGTAAGTCTTGGACTAAAAGGTTAGCTTTGAAACTTTCAATCTGCTTGTTTTATATTTACCACCTTACCCACATTAATCTGTGGGAAACACATCCATTTTATTGTAATAGTACATCTTTGTTATTTATAAAATACGTAATTGCCACATACACACACGCATATATATATATATATATATATATATATATATATATATATATATATATATATATATATATATATATATATATATAACAAATGCTTAAAAACCAACAGGTGAAGCTAAAATACAATAATATAAAATGCGGGTGTTTTGTGAATTCCAGCATTTCTCATATGCACAAATCGTCACTAATCGCTCCTTATCTGATACAGAACCCCTTATTGCTGGACTCAAACAGTCATTAATCATTGACCAGTGTCTGTCTGATACCGAAAGGCACAGTTAGTTGCAGAAATTACCAACTCATTGTAAGCAGCGAACAAAGATCAGCTACTCTATAAGAATAATTTAGCAATAATAAAAGTATCTAGTACATCAAAATATCTTATTCACTATCAGTTAAAGCAGCCATTGACACACACACAATGTCACATATTATTCACTGCATTTATTTAATCTCATTTACGAGACTAAATTTGAAACAAGTCCATTTAAATACATTGTGATTAATTATTGCTGTATACGGTCAAATTGATCGTATATTGATAAAAAAAGGGTGATAAAGTAAATAGTGTTGTCATCATCTCTTTGTTGATGCTATGGCCCACTGATGCACTCTCATTTTATTTCTCATTTTCATGAAAAAAAAAAAAAAACTCACCTGAAAAAAGAACAGCCGCCCAGCCCCTGAGAGACTTATGCTAAGTAATACACTGTTGTAAATTATTTACACTGTACGACACACGGGTCAGTTTACGATAGTGTGGCGGTAGTTAAACGTTTATGTTAGCCGGCCCCGTGCTGATTTAGGTTGCGCCTCTCAGACTCAGTAAATTAATAAACAGAGAAGTAATATAGTCATTCGTTGGAGTTGAATGTGAAATGGGTATATTTTCTTGGAATATGTAACATATTTTTATTTCTTTTAATATTGGCTCATTATGTTTTGTCAGTTTTCCAATGGCGTGTCGTGAGCCTAAACATAAAGAGTGCGAGAAAATACATTTTTCGAACTGTAAAGGAATTCAGTGTTCCAGTTCTTAAAAGTGCACTAAATCAATGAGCATCTGTTTGTTGCTTGCTTACATAAAAAATTGCACATGCGTGTTAATGACGTAAGGCGCAAGGCACGATGGTCACGCGGTACTTCTGAAAGTGTTAAAATGGCAGTCATATAGACGTATGCATCGGTTTTGCTGACGATTATGTGGTGGGTGATACGTACGTTATATAAATGTTGAGAAACCTGTGAACTTTTGTTGAAATGGTGCAATATCGTACAAGGCGAAGAATTCATTTTACCCCGACTTGTGGGGATGCTAAATGCGTGTAAAGTGATGTGCCGTAAAGTAGGTAATCAGTAATGTGAATTATATGAAAGTTTTGCATTTGCTTGTATTTGTATGCAGTTCTAAGAAAACGAGTAATGTTTTTCTGGTACGACCTATATATCTGTATTTTTTTGCAGTTAATTGTAATACATTGGTATTGCCTTTTACTTTTTTTTTTTAAAGCAGTCAAAAATTAGATACATTGTACTACAACTTTTTTTTGTATATTTTTCAGCCGATTTCCTCAGTTAGAATTAACTTGCAGTTTCTTGATATTTTTAAGATACTCATGATTTAGGTTTGCGTCAGCGTGAAACTGCAGAGTAAAATATATTTAGTATATTTTTTTTTCAGTTTGAAAAAAGTTGATGCTAATCAAGTGAAAATTGCCTCCGTTTTTTGTCCCACAGTAGATTTCATTCTACATGTTGTGGTAAAAGACATTTCAAAGATTTCTAACATTGTTATCACATTTAAGTGATAAGTACTGTACATATTACAGCTCTATTTGAAATATGATAGTCCTGGAAAATCCAATTAGACAAACCTTTATCCCCCAGAATGTGGAAGAATACAAATACATTTTCTGTACTCTTTTATTCCTGAGGAGGGTATATTGTCACTATTTTTATGCAAGACCCTTTCAGTTTGTAGATTTTAGTATAAACTAGTTTAGCCTAGGCCAGACTGCATTGCCACAGCGTGATAGGTTGAATCATACCCTTAGGAGAAACAGGTTTATCCTGTAATGTAATAAAATAGACACATTGACCTGCATTCTTTATCCATATGGAAATTCAGTGCGATGACGTGTGATCATTTTCCCAAGTCTTCTACATGAAAGTTTAATGTGTTTTTATAATTCTTTGCACTGTATAGAATAAGCTTATTACATCTAATTCGAATGACCCTACTCCTGTATGCACGTTATCTAAATTTTATGAACTGGTTTGACATTAAATTTGTCAAAGAAAAAAATTCCTACTTTACCTGCAGTGACTTCATTCTAAATATCTTGTACTGATTAAAGCAAACCATACTTTGGCTCTGCTCTTCTGATTCTGGCCCTTTTCTCTGTAGTTTGGTATTTTAACTGACCATTTAAACTGGATAAAAATTCCAGAAGTAGTAAAATGATAAGCAAACTCTCAAGATGACACATTTGTCAAGTACAAAATTAAGTTTATTTTCATTTTATAAGAATATATTTCTTTATTAGCTGCAGCTTATTAAATTTCTGAATCTTCAGTTATCTGTAAAACATACAATAAAAGAGTACAATAACTGTATGCACACTTGCTAAGGTAGTTTAGAGTTAACCTTACAGGATTTCTGTTACAATTTTTTTACACTGAACAGTTGTTTCTGAGCCAGAATGGTGCAGTTTGACACAAAGCCATGGGGCAAAGAGTGAAATAAGCTGTAAATGCAGCACTAAAGTCAAAAACCTGAGAATTATAAGTTACACTATATAAATGTGTCAATTTGAAGACTTTACCTTCACTTTAAAATGTTTTATGAGATTTATTAATTTCACTATAATCATTCAAAAGATAACACTTAATCAGGATCACACAGAAAGCTTCTAGATGAGTTTTAATGTTCATATTTTATTTTTTTTATTTATACTTTAGTAATGCCTTTTACTGATTCATTATTATGATTTTAGTATACACACATGGTGAAAATGATAATGAACTAGCTGTTCCATTTTGTTAAACCCCTTTTCCCTATGTATTGCTGCAGAAAACTTAAGAATATCCAGGGAACACCAGGTGCAATTGAGGAACTAAAAATAAACAGGATGACAGACTATCATGAACCGCATTCATGCAAACACATGACTACAGTGAAAAATCCATTTTAGTGTTTACAATTAAGTCATTGTGCCTCATAGTTTGGGACTATCACTGAATTTTACTGACACAATTTACCTTTAACAAGATATCTGAATGTTAAGCAATATGATAACAACCTGTTCCGTTGCTTTACTGTTTGTAGGGGTATGGAATAGATTGCTATAAGCCGTTGTAATGTGGGTGAATATAATGAGGTCAAGAAATATCCTCAAAATCAACCTTGGTTCAGAATCTAAGACACCAATAGTGCGATTTCTGCATGGATGCGGGGCAATGAAAAACATATATATATATATATATATATATATATATATATATATATATATATATATATATATATATATATATATATATATATATACACAACCCCAATTCCAGTGAAGTTGGAACGTTGTGTAAAACATAAATAAAAACAGAAAAAAAATAATTTGCAAATCCTTTTCAACCTATATTCAATTGAATACACTACAAAAACAAGATATTGAATGTTCATACTCATAAACTTTATTGTTTTGCAAATGTTCGCTCATTTTGAATTTGATGCCTGCAACACGTTCCAAAAACGCTGGGACAGGGACATGTTTACCACTGTGTTATATCACCTTTCCTTTTAACAACACTCAATAAGTGTTTGGGAACTGAGGACATTAATTGTTGAAGCTGTGTAGGTGGAATTCTTTCCCATTCTTGCTTGATGTACAACTTCTGTTGCTCAATAGTCCATGGTCTCCGTTGTCGTATTTTGCGCTTCATAATGCACCACACATTTTCAATGGGAGACAGTTCTGGACTGCAGGCAGGCCAGTCTAGTACCCGCACTTTTTTTTTACTACAAAGCCATGCTGTTGTAACGCATTCAGAATGTGGCTTCGCACTGTCCTGCTAAAATAAGCAGGGATGTCGCTTGGATGGCAGCATATGTTGCTCCAAAACCTGCATGTACCTTTCAGCATTAATGGTTCTTTCACAGATGTGCAAGTTACCCATGCCATAGGTAATAACACACCCCCATACCATCACAGATGCTGGCTTTTGAACTTTGCGCTGATAACAATCCGGATGGTCCTTTTTCTCTTTGGCCCGGAGGACACGATGTCCATAATTTCCAAAAACAATTTGAAATGTGGACTCGTCAGACCACAGCACACTTTTCCACTTTGCGTCAGTCTATCTCGGATGAGCTCGGGACCAGAGAAGCCAGTGGCATTTCTGGGTATTGTTGATATATGGCTTTCGCTTTGCATGGTAGAGTTTTAACTTGCACTTGTAGATGTAGCGATGAACTGTGTTAACTGACAATGGTTTTCTGAAGTATTCCTGAGCCCACGTGGTAATATCCTTTACAGAATGATGTTGGTTTTTAATGCAGTGCCGCCTGAGGGATCGAAGGTCACGGGCATCCAGTGTTGGTATTCAGCCTTGCCACTTACGTGCAGAGATTTCTCCAGATTCTCTGAATCTTTTGATGATATTATGGACAGTAGATGAAGCAATCCCTAGATTCCTTGCAATTGTACATTGAGAAACGTTGTTCTTAAACTGCTGGACTGTTTGCCCACGCAGTTGTTCACAAAGTGGTGAACCTCGCCCTGTCCTTGCTTGTGTACGACTGAGCCTTTTGGGGATGCTCCTTTTATACCCAATCATGACAAACACCTGTTTCCAATTAACCTGTTCACCTGTGGAATATTCAAAACAGGTGTTTTTTGAACATTCCTCAACTTTCCCAGTCTTTTGCTGCCCCGTTCCAGCTTTTTGAAACATGTTGCAGGCATCAAATTCAAAATGAGTGAAGATTTGCAAAACAACAATAAAGTTTGAGTTTGAGCATTTGATATCTTGTCTTTGTAGTGTATTCAATTGAATATAGGTTGAAAAGGATTTGCAAATCATTGTATTCTGTTTTTATTTACATTTTACACAACGTCCCAACTTCATTGGAATTGGGATTGTATATGTGTGTATATATGTGTGTATATATGTATGTATGTATGTATGTATATATGTGTGTGTGTGTGTGTGTGTGTATATATATATGTGTATATATATGTAAGTATATATGTATGTATGTGTATATATGTATGTATATGTACTGTACACATACATAAGTGTGTGTGTGTGTGTATATATGAAACAAATAACTTGCTTTACTTTACCTTTATTTTAACAGAAATTAAAACATCAAGAATGAGGAGGTCAGCCGCTCCAAGTCAGTTGGCAGGAAATGCAGCAAAAAAGCAAAGGTTTATTCCTCCTGCAATACTAAACTCAAAGTTTGAATCTGAACTGATGCCACTTAAAAAAACTCTCGTTGCACAGGTAAGCATTTGGTTGACATTACTTTGTATGGTTTTTTATTCATTTTAAATGAAAATACAAAATAGTAAGCTAAGAAATGATTGTACTGCATACATTAGTTTCTCTGCACTAAATGGTAGAAATGTACTGATGAAATTAAATAATAATTTTCTTCTTAATATGTAATTGTGTGACAGATTGTAACTGGCTAATATGTTAGAATTGTTCTCCAAGTAAATGCTTAGTTCAGGTATATTTTGTTCTTGCTACGAGAAAAACTAAGATGTTATGCATTAACTTTAAGTACTGTGGCAAGTAACTAACAAAAAGTCAACAATGTAGCTTAAAGTTGGTCATCCCTTTTTTCTCTAAATATAAAACACATCATGGTACTTGAATTTGCTAATTGGTTGTATTGTACTAAAATAATGTCACTTTCACCATTTTCTCAGGTTTTGCTGTTTGAAAGAAAGCGAAAGTTCAGCCCATTATCATAAAAAAGTCAAATTGCAATCCAAATAAGAAAAAGTAAAATCACCATGGACATCATTTACCAAAGGTGTTAATACACATTCACTTTTTATGCATATCCAGTAATCCATCCACCTATCCAAGCAACCAACCAACCATTTTTAAATTCAAATAAGAGAATTCTGTATTGCATGATGCTGATATCTACTTTAGTTATTGTACACTATTCCAGGCTGCTTCTGCTAATACTTTTGTTACCATGTTGGTAGTTTTGCCATTTCATTAGGATGTTGAGAAAGTTGAAATCAGTGCTGAAAAGCAAATTTCATGAAGAATATGTAGAAACATCTATAAATACTACATTTTGTGTTTAGTGATATATATCGATTTATTACCAAATTAAGAGATTTTATTTAAGTTTTATTTTATTTAAGCATTGTGGCATTCACAAGTCTGAAAGTTATATCTAGACAAGGTAATAATGTGAAAGCAATATAGTTTGTGCTTTTAACTTTCATTAACTACAAGTACAATTTTTTGTTTTAGTTCCAGCATATTTTTCTTTATATATGGAATTATTTGTAACATTTCTGTAGTTCTGCATATAGTAGTAATTCCTCTATAAAGAGGAACATGTTACCTCCCTATTTCTACAACAATGTGTATTTTCAATTTGTTTTTATACAGACATTAGCTTTGATTAATTAATTTTTGTGTGCATGTGGCAAAGGGCGGCTGTTTTCTAGACTATTCTTATAATGAGTAAACTGAACCAGTAAGCAAAATAATAAACTTATTTTTAGCGTAAGTATAAGCAACATTGATATGTATATGTATACAAGCACAAAACAGAAAAAACTGAGCTGTCTGGATATCTTTGTCCCTTTCTCTTATTGGGATTAGCACAGTCTGATTTATTTCCCCCTTTTGTTAAAAGAATTAAAATTTTTAGGTAGTAGTGTTCCTGGCTTTTACATGCTGTTGCAAGATTTCTGCTTGGGAAGGTGGGTATACCATCTGCCTTGATTGAGTTCTCCAGATCATATATGGTATGTGTATGTATGTGTATATATGTATGTGTATGTATGTGTATATATATGTATATATATGTGTATATATATACATATACATATGTAACAAAGATTTTTAGTGAAGCAGTATTTAGTTGTATAAAATTAAATCAAATGTGAAAAACTGTCTGTGCAAAAATTTGGGTACCCTTGTAATTTTGCTGATTTGAATGCATATAACTGCTCAATACTGATTACTTGCAACACTAAATTGGTTGGATTAGCTCGTTAAGCCTTGAACTTCATAGACAGGTGTGTCCAATCATGAGAAAGGGTATTTAAAGTGGTCAATTGCAAGTTGCTCTTCCCTTTGACTCTCCTCTGAAGAGTGGCAGCATGGGATCCTCAAAGCAACTCTCAAAAGATCTGAGAACAAAGATTGTTCAGTATCATGGTTTAGGGGAAGGCCACAAAAAGCTATCTCAGAGGTTTAAACTGTCAGTTTCAACTGTAAGGAATGTACTCAGGAAATGGAAGGCCACAGGCACAGTTGCTGTTAAGCCCAGGTCTGGTAGGCCAAGAAAAATACAGGAGCGGCATATGCGCAGGATTGTGAGAATGGTTACAGACAACCCACAGATCACCTCCAAAGACCTGCAAGAACATCTTGCTGCAGATGGTGAATCTGTACATTGTTATACAATTTAGCGCAATTTGCACAAACATCTGTATGGCAGGGTAATGAGAAAGAAGCCCTTTCTGCACTCACGCCACAAACAGATTTGCTTGTTGTATGCAAATGCTCATTTACACAAGCCAGATTCATTTTGGAACAAAGTGCTTTGGACTGATGAGACAAAAATTGAGTTATTTGGTCATAACAAAAAGCGCTTTGCATGGTGGAAGAACAACACCGCATTTCAAGAAAAACGCCTGCTACCTACTGTCAAATTTGGTGGAGGTTCCATCATGCTGTGGGGCTGTGTGGCTAGTTCAGGGAATTGGGCCTTGTTAAAGTCAAAGGTCAGTTGAATTCAACCCGATAACAAATTCTTCAGGATAATGTTCAAGCACCAATCACAAAGATGAAGTTACGCAGGGGTTGGATATTCCAACAAGACAATGACCCAAAACGCAGCTCGAAATCTACAAAGGCATTCATGCAGAGGGAGAAGTATAATGTTCTGGAATGGCTGTCACAGTGCCCTGACTTAAATATCATCGAAAATCTGTGGGATGATTTGAAGCAGGCTGTCCATGCTCGGTAGCCATCAAATTTTAACTGAACTAGAGAGATTTTGTATGGAAGAATGGTCAAAAATACCTCCATCCAGAATCCAGACACTCATCAAAGGCTATAGGCGGTGTCTAGAGGCTGTTATATTTGCAAAAGGAGGCTCAACTATGTATTGATGTACAAACCGGAATCCAAAAAAGTTGGGACACTAAACAAATTGTGAATAAAAACTGAATGCAATGATGTGGAGATGGCAAATGTCAATATTTTATTTGTAATAGAACGTAGATGACAGATCAAACGTTTAATCCGAGTAAATGTATCATTTTATAAAAAAATATGTTGATTCAAAATTTCACGGTGTCAACAAATCCCAAAAAAGTTGAGACAAGTAGCAATAAGAGGCTGGAAAAAGTAAATTTGAGCATAACGAAGAGCTGGAAGACCAATTAACACTAATTAGGTCAATTGGCAACATGATTGGGTATAAAAAGAGGTTCTCATAGTGGCAGTGTCTCTCAGAAGCCAAGATGGGTAGAGGATAACCAATTCCCACAATGTTGCGCAGAAAGATAGTGGAGCAATATCAGAAAGGTGTTACCCAGCGAAAAATTGCAAAGACTTTGCATCTATCGTCATCAACTGTGCATAACATCATCCGAAGATTCAGAGAATCTGGAAAAATCTCTGTGCGTAAGGGTCAAGGCCGTAAAACCATACTGGATGCCCGTGATCTCCGGGCCCTTAAACGACACTGCACCACAAACAGGAATGCTACTGTAAAGGAAATCACAGAATGGGCTCAGGAATACTTCCAGAAGCCGTAGTATGTATCGTGATCGTGATTTAGAGAGAATAAAAGAAAAAAAAAAAAAGGTAACTTTTACAAGTCCTATAAATGTACACTGTGTATTACAGATGCAAACCAAGTGTATGTGTGTACTGTATAATATTATCACTACTGAAAATGGCAGCTATAGGAGTGAGTTGGGATCGAACCAGGTACTCTTGATTACAAATCAGCAGATCTTAACGCTTTGCCAGAGAAGCTGTTGTCTTTTCCTTGAACCTTTTGTGAAAGTGTTTACTTGATCTTTGGACTTCATGCTTCATACATTCTATAGTTTATGCCTACATTTTGTCATTTAGATAGATAGATGCTTTATTAATCCCAAGGAGAAATTCACATAATCCAGCAGCAGTATACTGATACAAAAAAAAAGAAAATTAATTAATTAAAGAGTAATAAAAATGCATGTAAAAACAGACAGTAACTTTGAATAATGTTAGCATTTACTCCCCCGGGTGGAATTGAAGAGTCGCATAGTGTGGGGGAGGAACGATCTCCTCAGTCTGTCAGTGGAGCAAGACAGTGTGAAAAGTCTGTCACTGAAGGTACTCCTCTGCCTGGAGATGACACTGTTAAGTGAATGCAGTGAATTCTTCATGACTGACTGGAATTTGCTTAGTGCCCGTCGCTCTGCTACAGATGTTAAACTGTCCAGCTTTATTCCTACAATAGAGCCTGCCTTCCTATCAAGTTTGTCCAGGTGTGAGATGTCCTTCTTTATGCTGCCTCCCCAGCACACCACCGCTTAGAAGAGGGCACTCGCCACAACCGTCTGGTAGAACATCTGCAGCATCTTATTGCAGATGTTGAAGGACGCCAACCTTCTAAGGAAGTATAGTCGGCTCTGACTTTTCTTACACAGAGCATCAGTATTGGCAGTCCAGTCCAATTTGTCATCTAGCTGCACTCCCAGGTATTTATAGGTCTGTACCCTCTGCACACAGTCACCTCTGATGATCACGGGGTCCATGAGGGGCCTGGGCCTCCTAAAATCCACCACCAGTTCCTTGGTCTTGCTGGTGTTCAGGTGTAAGTGGTTTGAGTCACACCATTTAACAAAGTCTTTGATTAGCTTCCTGTACTCCTCCTCCTGCCCACTCCTGATGCAGCCCACGATCGCAGTGTCATCAGCGAACTTTTGCAGGTGGCAGGACTCCGAGTCGTATTGGAAGTCTGATGTATATAGGCTGAACAGGACCAGAGAAATTACAGTCCCCTGCGGCGCTCCTGTGTAACTGACCACAATGTCAGAACTGCAGTTCCCAAGACGCACATACTGAGGTCTGTCTGTAAGACACTCCATGATCCATGCCACCAGGTGTGAGTCTACTCCCATCTCCGTCAGCTTATCCCTAAGGAGCAGAGGTTGGATGGTGTTGAAGGCACTAGAGAAGTCCAAAAATATACTTCTTACAGCACCACTGCCTCTGTCCAGGTGGGAGAGGGAATGGTGTAGCATATAGATGATGGCATCCTCCGCTCCCACCTTCTCCTGGTATGCGAACTGCAGAGGGTCGAGGGCGTGGTGGACCTGTGGCCTCAGGTGGTGAAGCAGCAGCTGCTCCATGGTCTTCATCACGTGACGTCAGAGCAACAGGCTGGAAGTCATTCAGCTCACTAGGACGTGATACAAGATGTTTTCCAAAGCCTCGGGACTCTCCCCTGTTCCAGGCTCAGGTTGAAGATGTGCTGTAGAGGACTCCCCAGTTCCAACACACAGGCCTTCAGCAGTCGTGGCGATACTCCATCTGGAGTATCTTGCTGGCACGAAGTCTCCTCAGCTCTCAGCTCACTTGTGCTGCTGTAATTGTGGGTGGGGATGTCTCACCTATGCTGGTATCAGCAGAAGGAAAGTTGGAGGATGCAGTACTCCTAGGTGAGACTGAGTTAGGATGGTCAAACGTGTTAAAGTTGTTCATTTGGTTTGCTCTCTCCACGTCTCTCTCGATGGTGGCACCCCGCTTCGAGCTGCAGCCAGTGATGATCTTCATCCCATCCCACACTTCCTTCATGCTGTTATTCTGCAACTTCTGCTCCAGCTTTCTCCTGTACTGCTCCTTCGCCGCCCTGAGCTGGACTCAGAGTTCCTTCTGCATGTGCTTGAGCTCATGCTGATCACCACCTTTAAAAGCCCTTCTGGTTCAAAAGGCCCTTGATTTCACTTGTAATCCATGGCTTGTTGTTAGCATAGCAGCATACTGTTCTTACTGGAACTACAATGTCCATACAGAAGTTGATGTAATCAGTTGTGCAGTCAACAGCCTCTTCAATGTTCTCACTATGTGACCCCTGCAGTATATCCCAGTCTGTAGTTCCAAAGCAGTCTCTCAGAGCCTGCTCTGCCTCAGGGGACCACTTCCTGAATGAGTGTGTGGTTGTAGGTAGCACCCTCACTCTTGGTTTGTAGTGAGGCTGAAGCAGAACCAGGTTATGATCTGCTTTCCCAAGAGCAGGCAGCGGGATGGCGCTGTATGCATCTTTAACGTTTGCATACAGTAGGTCAATAGTCCTCTTTTCCCGGGTGTTACAGTCCACATACTGGGAGAAGGCAGGTAATGTTTTATCCAGCATTACATGGTTAAAATCTCCAGCAATTATCACAAGCGCCTCAGGGTGCTGCGTTTGTAACTTAGCAACTGCGGAATGGATGATGTCACTCGCTATCTCCGCGTTCCTCGAGGGGGGATGTAAACAATAACAACAATAACGTGTCCAAACTCTCTGGGCAGGTAATAGGGACGCAAACTTACGTCCAACAGTTCGATGTCCCTGCAGCAAGTGGAGATTTTAAAGTTTACATGTCCAGAGTTGCACCACTTTGTATTGACATAGAGAGCGACCCCCCTTTCTTCCTACGACTGGTATTTGCATCTCTGTCCGCTCTAACTGTGTGAAACCCGGGTAGCTCCACGTTAGCATCTGGGATAGTAGTTGTTAGCCACGTTTCACTAAAACACAGCAAGCTGCATTTTCTGTAGGTTCTGACATTTTTCACCAGCACAGCCAGTTCGTCGATCTTATTTGGTAGCGAGTTCACATTTCCAAAGATCACAGAAGCCGACGGTTTATAACGCCATTTTCTCGCAAGCTGCTTGGCTTTTATCTTATCTTTTATCTTTGTACTGGCTTGGCTGCCCCGATATCATCTTCTTACCTTGTCAGGTAAATGGGGAACATCACCGGCGTGGGCATTTCTTCTCCGTGCTTTAAGTTGATTACTTGAATAGGCGAGTCTTGGAGTGTAAAAATCCATATCAAGTAGTAAAAATAGTAAAAAGTGTCCACGGAGTGATTCCACATAAAAGAAAGTGGTAGAAGTGATCAGTGAAATAGAGAAAAATAGAGAAAAAAAAGGTAAAAAGATTGTCATACACGGAGCTGCTGGAATGGCTGCCACTTGCTGCGGCGCTGGAAACATAAAAGTTTACTTCTAAAATATGAAAAACATTTCTGTTTTAAAAATGTGTTTACACAGATTATTGTAGAAACGGAACACACATGAAATGTGTGTGTTCCAAATAACGATCTATCATTTCCACTCTAAATCTCCACTTTACTCCAAGATAATCAATCAAGGCATCAGCTGGGAGAAGTTTGTGTTAAGGTGGGCCGGATCTACGAGTTTTTATTTAGACTCTGATAATTCTAGTGTAAAAAAGTGATTAGAATTAAGGTCCTTCAGCCGAGGTAACCCTCCAGGATCAGAGTTGGACCGTACTACTCTATACTGAAAAGTATACACTCTATTCTATGATTTTTCTCATATTTATTTTGCTTACTGCGTACATGAAATAGTGAGGTTTTGTTGTTTTATCACAAACAAACATGATTAAAATGCACAGATTTTTCAGATACTGCAAATCAACAACTTAAATATAAAAAAAAATATATATATATATATATTGCAGCTTTTAGTGTAGTGTGCTGTTTGGTCTCTTGAAAGATCATGAAGGGTATGTCTAAGTGCATTACTTCAACTGCCACTTCAAATGTGCTTCCACTTTGTCTCAAAAATACTCCTGACACAAAAGTCTATGTAATACTATATTCAATATTTAGCTGTTCATGATTTAAACATTTAGCACAATTAATATTTTATAGTTTAATTTGTGTAATTTGACATAATTACATTTAACTCTATGAAACTTACAGTATACAGTACAGTATATTCATACAGTATGAATTTGTTTCTATTTACATTTAATGCATTTTACTATGGAGTGCATGCATTTCACTATATAGCATAGGTTTCAATATACAGTATATGTTTCAAGTTTAAATTGAATACAATGTAATGAATAAATTGGTGTTCTAAATAGCAGCTTACATCACTGTACTCACTATTAAAGACTGCATCTTAGTTGTTTCCATAAGTTTCAAAAACATGCAACATGTCCATTCATAACTTTTCATATATTGTACTGACAGGAATTTCAAACTACTCTATCACAACATTTTTAGTATTTGATAGTTTATTTTTAGCCTCATAATAAAGTGCATTACTATAAGACAACTATTTCATCATCGAATTAGATATAGCATCATAACTCCAATCTTCCTTGTGCTTCCATTTCAAAACAGGACCATAAATTGAGCCACATGAGTGTCATCTGTCTAGTGTGGAAGATTTGAAACACTAACTCTTAAGTTTTTAATTTTGGAATAAACTGGACAGTCACCTTTGTAGACTACCCGCATCCACCTATCTTGTAACATTTCTTCATTTTTAGTTACCACAACAACAATTTTTTTTTTTTTTTTATATTTCTTTGTATAATGTAATTTGGTCTAAAAGAAAGATGTAACTGGGTGTCATCTGCATACAAGTGAAAATGAAAATGTTATTTTCTAATGATACTGTAGATCCCAGTGGAAGCATGTAAAGTGAAAAAGGTAAAGATCCCAGTACTGAGCCCTTTGGGACACCATATCTCACTTCTGTTTATATTGATGGAGTGGTTAGCACATTTCTATATGTGCTGGAATTGATTTGATAAACAAGCATGAAACCAGGCAAGGACAGTTCCTGCCTGTGTAGTGAAATGGAGTGGTCAATGATATGAAACACTGCTTAAATCTAACAACATAGTTACAGTGGAACTTCCACCATTAGAGGATATCAGAATGTTAGTGTAATTTATAAAATTGTGATGTGTAGGGTGAAACTGAAGCCGATTGGCAACTACATTTTCAGGTATTTTAGAGAGGAAGGCTAAATTTGTAATGGGTCTATACTTTTTAAGCAATGTAGGGCTCACAAATGTCCCAGGGCTATTAACTTTTCCCATTCAAGTCAAGTTGGGGAGCATGTACTGGTACAGTGTGTTGCCTCACCCACCACACAATGAAATAACTCGGTATCCCGGTTGGCAACCCCTCAGGCAGACACGCGGTCCAGTCCCACCCTCCGGAAATGACCCTCTATCTGCTGCAGCCAGGTATTATGTGAGTGACCCCCTGGCCTGGTCCAGCCACTCGGGTCCCCAACAATGAGGGTCCTACAAGCTTGATCACTCTTGGGGAAACGGGCCACATGGCCATAGAGCTGTAATTGACGCTCCCTTATAATGCTGGTAATGTGCACTTCCCTGCCCAATGGCTACCTGAAATTATACTCCGAATGAAATCAAATTCCCTCCTTTATTCGCTTTCTTTACTCTCATAACTTATTTGAATGAGGAAAAAAACAATCCTAGAACAAACAGGTTTTTAATTATGATGATTTGTCTGCAGAGATGTGTATGCCTGTGTGTGTGTGTGTAATGAGTTTACTTCTATCTTTCATAAGGCAATGATCAAGCTGGATATTCAGAAGGCCATGTTGCTGGAAAGTTACTGAGCACTGTACTTTCAGAAGGTGCAGTTCGGGGTGCAGTGAACGCGAGAGATAGAATGGAGTTTGGCTGGTGCCAGAATGGAAACACCCTGTCTTGGGGTTGGTGAGTTTGGGGACAGAGGGCACACTGTGTGAGAGTGGAATGGTGTGGGGGAACAGTGCAGAGTGAATGAGCAAGTAGAGATCTTGTCATGGTTCAGCGGCAGGGCACCCATGGTGTCTTTGGCATCCCTGATGAGCTCCAGCATTTTCTCAATGAGCCTGCTGATCTTTTCCACCCAGTGCATGTGGCCGGCTCCTTGAGTGAGTTATCACCGATGCCTAAGTCCCAGGATCACATCCCAGCCTTGGCATCTTTGGCCTGCCACAGTTGGGTGGCGTCCCCTTCGTCCCAGTCGAAAATGGTGAAAGAGAGATGCCTAATAAACTGGCTATAAAGTGGGTGACTGTTCATGGTGACACCCGCCGTAAAGCGTAGCATGAGGTGCCACGCGTCCATCCGCAATCCATCCACAAGCCAAATCCCATTTGGGGAATATGGCTGCCACCTTTGATTTCCCCCCAAGGGAACAGCAGTCGTGGTCCAAGTACAGCATCCCTGTACCACTGCACCAGTCCGACAGCCATGGGGAGCAGGTCTGTTCTTTATTCTTTATTATGTGTTATTCTTATTATTCCCATCACCATCTTTAACACAATTTCCATGACCTAAAGAAATGTAATATTACAGTGCATCCGGAGAGTATTCACAGCGCATCACTTTTTCCACATTTTGTTATGTTACAGCCTTATTCCAAAATGGATTAAATTTTTTTCCTCAGAATTCTACACACAACACCCCATAATGACAATGTGAAAAAAGTTTACTTGAGGTTTTTGCAAATTTATTAAAAATAAAAAAAACTGAGAAATCACATGTACATAAGTATTCACAGCCTTTGCTTAATACTTTGTCGATGCACCTTTGGCAGCAATTACAGCCTCAAGTCTTTTTGAATATGATGCCACAAGCTTGGCACACTTATCCTTGGCCAGTTTCGCCCATTCCTCTCAAGCACCTCTTAAGCTCCATCAGGTTGGGTGGGAAACATCGGTGCACTGCCATTTTAAGATCTCTCCAGAGATGTTCAATCGGATTCAAGTCTGGGCTCTGGCTGGGCCACTCAAGGACATTCACAGAGTTGTTCATAAGCCACTCCTTTGATGTCTTGGCTGTGTGCTTAGGGTTGTTGTCCTGCTGAAAGATGAACTGTCGCCCCAGTCTGAGGCCAAGAATGCTCTGCAGCAGGTTTTTATTTACTTATGTACATGTGCATTCTCAATTTTGTATTTTTAATAAATTTGCAAAAATCTCAAGTAAACCTTTTTCACGTCATTATGGGGTGTTGTGTGTAGAATTCTGAGGAAAAAAATGAATTTAATCAATTTTGGAATAAGGCTGTAACATAACAAAATGTGGAAAAAGTGATGCACTGTGAATACTTTCCAGATGCACTGTATATCACCTTATCTTCAGCATCGAAGTCTCCAGGGTACAACAGCTAATATCGTTCCTCCCCCACACTATGCAACTCTTCAATTCCATCCTTGGGGTTGGAGTAAACGTTAATATTATACAAAATTATCTGTCATAATTTCATTGTTATCAATCTTTAATATTGTTTTTATCAGTATGCTACTGCAGGAGTATGTAAATTTCCCCTTGGGATTAATAAAGTATCTATCTATCTATAAAAATTGTGTGCTGAAATTCTGCTGCCTTGAATACAATGTTTTTCTTTTCAACATGTCCTGATGTGGCACTGTATCATCAGCACTATGGGCCATTTTCATATGTACTGTAATTTTTACTCACATTTTTCTAATGTATGATTCTGCCTTTGTATGATTGTGTAATTTGCATACTTATAGTTACAGGAGTACAGTACCGACGATCACTCCATACTACTAATACTGTGAAGAAGCTAGTACCATTACGTTTTCAGAATTTTGGTATCAAAGATTTTTTTTACATCTCTAGTGCCACATTTGACAATGTGTATCAGAGTGAAAACCATTTTTGAAAATCTCTGAGACATGATTGTGTCAAAGCACAAATCTGCATCATTAAATGTTCTGAAGAGCACAGGGGTCTCCATAACCCTTAAATGGAGTAAGTTTGAAACAATGACTCTTCTTATTACTGACTGCCCAGCCAAACTGAGCAATCGTAGGTGAATAGCCTTGGAAACAGAGGTAATCAAGAACCCGATTGTCAATCTGGTTGAGCTTCAGCTAATCTGTGTCGAGATAGGCGAAACTTCCAGAAGAACAACCAAAACTGCAGTACTGCATTAATCTGGAGTTTGACAGGTTGGCCAGATGACGTATGAAAGTCCACTTGGAGTTTGCAAAAAGACAGTTACAGACCTATCAGACTATAAGAATCTGTGATCTGAGTAAACCAAGACTGAAATGATTGGCCTCCATTCTAAGCATCACATGTAAAAGAAATCGGGTACCGCTCATCACCTGTACAGTCCAATTTCAGTGGTGATAGTAACATCCGTCTATGGGGTTGTTTTCAGAGGGCGGGACCGCTGGAAAGACCCAAAAACAGCTGTCCACTGGCAGGCTCCATCCAACTTGACAGAGCTTCAAAGGATCTGCAGAGAAAAATGTCATAAAATCCCCAAATTCATATTTGCACAGGTTGTTGCATCATTGCGTAGAAGACTCTAGGCCATAATTACTGCCAATGGTGCTTCAAAAAAAGTACTGAATAAAGGGTGTGAATGTTTGTGTCAATTTGATATTTCTATTTTTTATTTAATTTTCAAAAAAATCCTATTTTGCTTTGTCGTTCTTTGGTGTTGAGTGGTGTTTGAGGGAGAAAATTGATTTTAGGCAACAACATAAAATACTTAAAAATGGAAGGAATCTAAATACTTTTTGAATGCACTGAATATATACGTATAATTACAGTATCTGTGGTGAGCATTCACAATTCTTTTTCCTGGATTGTTTCTCTAAGTGTATAATGCAGTCAATCAGCAGCATACCAGTAAATTCAGGTATATTCTATGGCTCCCGTTCACATCATTGCAGAGGAGTGGAGTGTAGTGTAGTGTAGTGCAGTTGGTTTTTCTAGTGATTTGACTTTTTTATCTAGAGACTTACTGCTATAGTTAGGCACCAAATGAGCTACACATAGATGCTACACATAGATAAAGCACATGCATTAATGTGTATCTCTGCCTAAGCATAGGTGTAAATCAGGCCTTGCCCTTGTACATTTGTTGTTACACTTTAAAATTCACCCTACATTGTTATGAAGGCCTCAGTTGTACGTTTCTGGGTTCTGTGTCTGGAGTCTACAATGTTATTTAGCTAACAAGTAAGGATAGATTCTGTTCACATTTTAGAAACTATTTCTTAACAAAGAGAAACAAAAACCAAAATGGAGTCTGCAACCTGGAGTAGTTTGTGAATGGTTTAACTGTGGTACTTTTTGCACTCTACAGTTTAAAGATGTATGTAGTCAAAAAGAAAACAGTGTTCTTCTGTTGTATATTAGTTGCCATGAAAGGCTCCATAATTACACATTGTTATGAATGTGGACAAAAGATACGCAAAATTACAAAATCATCCGTTACTTCCATAATGCATTCCCTTCTAATTTTTAGGATGGGGCAAGTTATATATTTGAGAACAAATTTAGAGACGAGATGATGCAAGCACATCTTGGCATATGGAAAGACAGCTCCAAAGGTTATCATTTTTGCGGTGTTTTTTAATGCTCAATTGTTCTTCAGGGTTGTAAAAAAAGTACAGTATGTTTTATTTAGATTATGTGATGTATTTAAAGTTAATATCTGTCAATCGCCATTTTGGCCAAATATGCCATGCTTTGAGCAGACAGAGGTAAAGTTATGATTAGTGCCCAAAAATGCTAAAAAGAAGACATGAACTATGAAAACCCTGGCCACAATGAATTGTGAACATTTAATTTGTTTTATTAATTAAAATGTTGAACAAAAAATTTAAATGCAGACAATAAAGAACTGTAAAATACAGTAATAAAGACCAAAAATTAAATCCAAAATATCAAAATTAAACGCACAAACTATTAATTTACAAATAATATAAAATTAGATATGTTTTTGTGCTTATCTTCCCTGTTTTACTTATATGTTTGGAAGTGTATTTACATTTTTTTTATTCATGTTGTATATTTTACACTCTGATTTCTTACAAGTTTTTTTTTTTTATTTACTTATCCAGCTGGTTGGGGCACAAGCTAGCGATGTGATGTGTGGATATCATTGTAAAGCTTTTAGTTTGCATGAGGTTAGGTGGTTGAAGAAAGGTGACTGAATCTAGATAATATTCTTCTTTTCAAAAAGTAACGAGAATATCGTATTACAGTACCATATTACTCTGACTAGTGCAGAAAATGCTGAAAAGCAACATTTTCTCTTCTGTTCTTTTTATGGTTTTCTGGGGTGGCATCCTGCGCCACCACCACCTAATCAAAGCACTGTGATGTCCTTACATTGATGGATTAAAGGCCAGAAGTCCACATGACCATCATCATCAAATTCTTCCATGAGAATCCTGAATACAATGAGGACTGATGGAGGTCATTTATGTTAGGTAGAATGCCTAGAGGGGGATTAGCATTCTTGTGGCCTGGAACTCCTGCAGATTTTATTTTTTTTTCTCCAGCCGTCTGGAGTTTTTATTTGTTTTCTCTGTCCTCCCTGGTCATCGGACCTTACCTTTATTCTATGTTAATTATTGTTCCCTAATTTTAATTATTTATTTTTTGTCTTTTTTTCTCTTTTTTCATCATGTAAAGCACCTTAAGTTACATTGTTCGTATGAAAATGTGGTATATAAATAAATGTTATTTACAAATATATTAGTTTAGACTGCTTTCATTTAGACATTTCCAAAGTTTGGAAAACACTATGAACGTCTGAAATTCAGGTGAGCTATTTATTAACAAATCGCAGTGTCACAACCTTATATTAAGCATTTCAGACTCATTATACTGATGTGACTGCTAGCTAAGGGCCCATGGGGACATGACATTGAAGTTGTTTATTTTTAGAAACTTTTATTCCTCATAACCAGTTTTCTAGTTTTGTATTGAAATCCCCTACCCTTTTTCGTGACTGATCTACATTTTACTTTTTAATTTTTATTTATAGGTTAATTCATTTAAATTTTAATGTGTTTATCTAATCAAATAGACCATGAACACTGAAATTCTATTTGCTTCATTAATATATTTTCTATAGCCTCATCCTGATGCTGACAGCTCTTTGGTAAGGACAGAGTCATCCAGGACCCTTAATTCTCCTTCCGGTTTAACCAATGTGAGCCATTTAGATGGTAATTCTGCTGGATATTGCAAAGAAGAAGGAAAGGGAATTGATTCAGGGTCTTTTGTGGGTGAGCAAACACAATTATTTTGAAATTATATTTCAAAATTTTGTTAAAATACATTTTTAAAATGTGGAATCAATACTTATAGTGACTGCAGTTGAAACAGCATCATGTTTAAACTGATTTGCTTTATACTGTGTATCTAACCATACTTCAGAAGAATTTTATAGTGAAATTATATAGCTCATTTTTATGCATTCTTAAACAAAACAATAAATTGCTTGCTGATTATTTTCAACATCTGTTTATTTTCCAAGTCTATTTATTTATGTTGGAACTTTTGGGCAGCTAGAGTCTGTCAGGGCAGCATTTACTGTATTACATAATGAATCTTTTATTCAAAACATAGAGAAATACCACCATTTTAATGTAAATTATTTTTTGTATTATTCATCCCTGCAGAAAAGGATTATTGTTTAGCTGTAACATTACCAAAATTTGCTGTCCATTAATTTTAAATAATTTTATCATATTTTAGCTCAATTGGTATGGCATAACTCATACTAGTATCCTAGGATTATGCATGCTAATTCTATTTTTTTGTAGTAGTGTTATTTGTTTCTGCTTAGGAGGAGAGAGGCATACATATTCAAGTTATTGGAATTCTTAAAAGCACAATTAGCCTAATTTGCATAAAAAAATCAAGGAGTTGTTGGTTAAGGAATTTGTAGGCAGTCATAAAATTACAGCTGTATTAAATGTGTCACTGTGCCCTGTGTATTCCATAAAATTTGCAGTCATATAATTTTATGTATTTTATTTCTATTTCATTACTTCCTTTTCCTGTTTTTTTATTATTATACTATTTGTGTGTGAGAAAAATATTTAAGGCTATGCCAGGAGAAACACTGATAAAGTTTTGTTCTCGGAGAGTTTCTAATGTGGTAGCGAGCTGAAACTCTTTATTGAGCAGTAATTGATTCAACATGTACTGCTCTCAGATCTGGCATAATTATAATATGTGCTGCCCTCCTTGAGATGCAGCAAAAGAAAATAATCTGGGGCACGAGTGACCAACACTACTTTCCTACTATACCCCTTTAAGTATTGGGACACACCAGTGGTCAAGTAAAAAATGATTATTGAAAGAAAATACACATGCTCATTGTAACAAAAAAAAAAACCTTCTATACATATCACGCTCAGCGCTCCCCCTTCCCCAACGCCCCCCCCATAAATCATGACACAAAACACTTGAAAATATACATTACTAATAGAGATTTGAGCAAGGGTTAACAAAACAAAAAAACAATGGATTTACAGTCCTTTAACTCTTATCTGTACGGTATCGTTCAGCTCATTCTGCAGTGGGAATGAGGCACCGACCAATACTGCCTATTCTGAGAAACATACAGATTAACCTTTCCTTGTGCATGGATTGTCAGGTCCTCTCCCGAATAACTTTCACCCAACAGTGTAAATAATTTTGTCTGGAAATGAACCCGGGTTCATCTGACGTTATCCATGAGGAGTTAATCCTTTCTCTCTTGCCTTTTTCTGTGATGCTGTTCCCCTCTCTCCTGGCTCTGTGCTTTTTTTTTTTTTTTTCCGCCCTCCATTTACAGAGATACAATATCCTTGGAAATGAATTTGTCCTGTTCGCGACCCAGAGTTCTCCCGTACCTCCTGACAAACCAGACTATTATCCTGGGCTCGGGCTATATCTGATATGTCAAGTGGAAGGTCCCAACCCCAAGTTGAAATCAGGACTATTGAAGTTACCTCCCGAGGCTATGGAACCTGGGACAGTGCATCCGGATCCACGTTTCCACAACCCTTTCGATAAAAAACCTTAAAGGTGAACTGCTGGAGACGAAGAACCCACCTGGTGAGTCGTGAGGACATCTTCAAGCAATTAAATGCCTAGGCCAGAGCATGGTGGTCTGTGTACACCTTGAATAGTGATCCCTCAAGATAATGACGCCACTTTTCCACTGCCCACACGACTGTGAGCCACTCCTTCTTGGATGGTGAGCAGTGGAATAGGTTGTGCCAACACTGGTGGTTCCAACAGATGTTTCTTCAGTTGCTCAAATGCCTTCTGGCACCCCGGAGTCTATTGCCATGAGGTTCCCTTCCTCAGCAGGCGATGTAATGAGTCTGCATTGTTAGTTAATCTGGGTATGAACTTGTGGAACCAACCCACCATTCTCAAAAAACGCTGAAGGGATTTAATGTCCGAAGGTGGTGGGTAGTCCACAACAGCCATGATTTTCTCTGGATCCACAACAATACCTTTTGCTAACACCACATGACCGAGGAAGGTAAACTGAGGTTGTCCGAGGTGACACTTACTGAGGTTTAGGGTCAGTCAAGCCAGCTGAAACCGATTGAAGATCTCATTTAGGTCCCGGAGATGTTGCTCTATTGACTGGGGAAAAGACAATGATATCGTCAATATAGACAAAACAGTTCTTCCCAATTAGCCCCCTCAGCACTTGTTCCATTAGGCGTTGAAAAGATGTCCCTGCATTCTTTAGGTCAAAAGGCATTACTTGGAGTTGGAATAAGCCATCAGGAGTGATCACTGCAGTCTTGACCACACTGTCTTCTCCCATGCAAACCTGCCTATATCCCGATCGTAAATCCAGAGTGCTAAAAACCACTGTGCTTTGTAAGGATTCTAAAATTTCACGCACCAGGGGCATAGGATAGGCATCACTGGTGGTTTTGGCATTCAGCCCACGGTAATCCACACAAAAGTGAAAGGTTCCATTGGGCTTACGCACCAAAATCACCGGGGATGCCCAGGCCTAGGTAGAGGTTTCAAGAATACCTTCCAGCAGCATATGATCAACCCACTCTTTGATAATCTTTATCTTCATTGGAGAGACCCTGTAACCTCTTTGACGGGCAGGGACTTCATCAACGGTGTATATATGATGGTGAATAACCTCCGTACGTCCAAGTTTGTCCGTCCATACCATGCGCCATCACCTCAGAATAGGTCGCACCTTGCAGGGCTGAGAACAAATGCTGTCCTCCACAGGGCTGATATCTTTCACTAGTACTGCCAGATAGTAATTTACTTTTGCCCACTGTAATTCATCACACCCTCTTACCTCAAAATTGAACACCCCACCCCCAGGCATTACGTATTCATGAGTCCTTGGGTGCAAAGTGATGTCGGCTGCCACGATGGAATCCAGCTCTAGGAATAGTGGCATAGACACGAATGCATCCTCTCAAGACATACACCTCGACTTCCCAAGATATATTTTGCAATCTCAACTGTGTCAGAACCTTGACACTATCCTCATACGCTCGCCCGTCTGCCAAGAAGAACTTTACTGTACCACCTCCCTTAAGCAGCTCGCCAGGCAACTTTATTTTTTCCCACAAGCTGCGATTAATTAAGGTAAAGGTGCCCCCTGTATCAATGACAGCATCCCCGAAAATGTTCCGCACACTCACTGGTACCTCTAGTAAGGGCAACTGTGCGCATAACATGGTGAGCTCAGCCCCAACTGACCAATCCTTGTCCTTCTGATATTTGACCTTGGGTGCATCTCTGCTAGAGGTTACTCTGGGAGGATCTTTTTTTACCCCTCATAGCAGCCCAATCCTTCTTGATCAAGGATCTGATTTTTACCATGGACTGTACTGAACTCACCATGCCTCTAAGTGCTACAGCAAGCCGCGGGTTACAAGCACCAAGAATGCGTCTAACCATGTGTTCTTCTGACATATTGGGGTTCCATTTTAGATAGAGCGCATGGTATTCGTAAATAAAGTCTCTGATGGGTTGCGATGGAACCTGTCGAGCGGCCAGGAGCTGTTCTTCGACTTCAGTTTGGTAGTCAGCCGGTAAGAAGGCTTCCAAAAAAGCCGTACGGAAAGATGCCCAGTCCTTAATATTCTTTTCTACCTGCCACCAGTAGTGCGCTGGTCCCTGCAGAGACTTTCTCAAGAAGTCCATTAATTCAGCTAGCGTTAAGGGGTGCAGTTCTAAAAATGTGTCTGCCTGTTCAATAAATTGAAGCACCTCTGCCGATTTACAGGAAGCTTCCAGTTTTGGAAACTCCAGCCGTACAGCCACTGCAGCAGTAGAGGAGTAGGATGGCCGCGCTTCAACCAATGGTGTCAATTGGCCCGGAGTTTGAAAGTACATAGCAATACTCCTCCTCATCTTGTCCTGTATTTCTACCTCCCATTGCTGATCGCGCTGCAGTAGGCAGTCTACCAGCTTTTTTCCCCAGACTTCTTAAACGTACATGCACCAATTCACGCAAATCGGCCACTGCCGAATCCATGTATCCATGCAGCGCTTCTTTTCGAGCTAGCGCCCCCTCAGCGATTTCCACTAGCGGGACTTGAAGCTCGTCCAGCTGTACTTGTACCTCTGCTCATGGGGGCTGTAAGTTCAGTGAGGAATCCATAAATCCCTGATCCTGACTCTTGGGAGCGAAATATATAAACTATCTAGCAGGCTTGCTGCCTCAATCACCTCTTCTTGTGCTCTGACCGTAACGTGGTGACTTGGCAATTCACCTCACTCTGGCATTGCACAAGAGTCGGCAAACCGCTGCTCAAGGCTCTGTCGACATTTCTGTCGGTACTTGTGAGTGGCAAAATGAAATAAAGTGGATGAAATTCAGTCAACCGGCTCCCCGTACGGGCCACCAATAATACCGCTGTGTACCGCTCTCAGATCCGGCACGATTATAATACGCCTGCCCTCCTTGAGAGGCAGCAAAGGAAAAATAAAATAAATAATCCGGGGCACGAGTGACCAACACTACTTTCCTACTACACCACTTTAAGTATTGGGACACACCAGTGAAAGCAAGGTCAAGAAAAAAATGATTATTGTAAGACAATACACATGCTCATTGTAATAAATAACCTTATTTACATAATATCGCGCTGCAGTGCTTCACCCAGAATCACGACACAAAACACTTGAAAACGTACATTACTACTAGAGATTTGAGCAAAGGAAACAAAACAAAAAACAATGGATTTTTAGTCCTTTAAATATTATCTGTACGGTATCATTGAGCTCAGTCTGCAGTGGGAAATGAGGCGCCGACCAATACCTCCTATTCCGGGAAATGTACAGATTAACTGTTCCTTGTGCATGGATTGTCGGGTCCTCACCCGAATAACTTTCACCCGACAGTAAAAATAATTTGTCTGGAAATTAACCCGGGTTCATCTGATTTATCCATGAGGAGTCAATCCTTTCCCTCTTGCCTTTTACTGTGATGGCGTTCTGGCTCTATGCTTTTTTTTTTTCTCCCCCCATCCATTTAAATACTGTAAGCTCCTCCCCGTACAGTCTGTTGGCCCTCCAAGCCAGCTGTCTCTCCCCGATACATCCCCCAACATACAATGTGTCGGCATTACATATTAAGGCATTCCACAAAAAACAGGAATGGGAAAAGGTACAAACTCACAGGGACACACACATATTCCAGACAACCATTACAAACATACCAAAACAGTATTATCTAAGTTATAAAGTGTTTTTACTCCCTGGCATTTGAGACTCCACATCCACTAAACTCTGAACATGTTGGAGCACTATAGCTATTGACCTGTTCAATCCTGGTACTTCTGAAATATGGTCCTCCTCAACCTTCCACTCTCCAAACTTCTGCACTTTCCAATAACACCCTGAGAACTTAATGACCAAGGCACAGAAAGCACCTCAATTGTGTTCATCTCTTTTACTCATCAACTTTTATTGGGGATCTTTTAGCAGAGGCTGATAGAGGATTTGTATACTGAAAGATTCTTTAATATGAGCTAGATAAAAATATTACTTACATCATCGTTGAGAGGAGTCTCTAATGGCAACCTTGACAATATTTATTTACTGTAGTTATCTTCTCAAATCATGAAGTGGACTATCGTAAACAATTTATTACAAGTGATGTATAAATATCAGTGTTCTGATTGATTTTTGTTGGTGTTAATGTTATTTTGTCATTGTGTTATTGAATCTGGACTGTAATGAGAGAGCCTTTCCAAAATGTTATTCCTGGCCCCAAAATTGGTCCATCTTTTAAGCTAACTCTCCCTTCTAGATACAGAAAGGTAGCACAAGAGTTTGGCCCTGCAGTTCCATGAGTAAAAAAGAAAGCGGCATACACAATTCCCAGTGTTGGAGTTGTAGTACCTTCAAAGGGCAGCTGCAAAGCATAAGAGTAACCAGAGAGAAAATATGTGATCTTCATCCACACTAGTGGATGGCTATAAACCTATTAAGGACCAAGAATGCTTGAGTCTGTTTTAAGAAAAAAACATTGATCATAATACAGTTTTTCAGGAGAATGAAGCCTCTCATCCCTGATAGAGGGCCACAGAATTTTAAATGATTCTACCCCATTGATTTTGAAATTATTTCTAACCATGGGTGTAGGAAAATGGAGGTGTTTCCTGAAGTTTACTGTGATTTCTTCAGTTTCCAAAGTACAGTGGAACCTCGGTTTACGAGTAACTTGGTATACGAGTGTTTTGCAAGACGAGCAAAAATTTATAAATTTTGACTTGATAAACGAGCGATGTCTTGCAATACGAGTAGTATGGATACACTTTGTCTGCTGAGCGTTATGTGATCACAACTGAGCTGATGGTTCTCTCTCTCTCTCTCTCTCTCTCTCATCTCGCTCACCCTGCGCGTCTCTCGCCCAGCACGTATCTCTCTCTCTCCTTATCTCGCTTGCTCGCCCAGCGCGTCTCTCTCCTTATCTCGCTTGCTCGCTTGCCCAGCATGTCTCTCTCTCTCTCTCTCTCTCTCTCTCTCTCTCTGGCAATCGTCTCCTATTCTCCATTTGAGTCTGTGTGCCTCACTCATATAGTCACATCTGTTTACTACAGCATTGTGACTGTGTGTGTGTGCGCTGTGAAGTGCGAGTCCCCGTCTTGCTCCCCAAAACACGAAGCTGAGTCTCAGTACTTTAACACCAGCTTTATTCAGCTTGAGACCGCAACAGCACTGTTATTTATTGTACCAGGATCTTTATACTGTTCCTTGTATGACCCATTGACGACAGGCGCTTATAGCATGTCTGCAATCTTTTTGGATGCGATTATACGGCGAACTGCTACAGCGCTGGGAGACTGCGATTGCTTTGGGACGCTCTTCCGCGTGTTGTCCCGTTGGGTGGAATCCCACATGAGTTTAGAAACTCGCACCAGCCATGATTCTTTATAAAGGTAAAGTGCAGGTTAATTTGTGTTATGTATTTTGCTTTATATTTTGTATTAATCATTTTTATATGAATAGTTTTGGGTTGTGGAACGAATCATCTGAGTTTCCATTATTTCTTATGGGGAAATTCGCTTTGATATACGAGTGCTTTGGATTGCGAGCACTTTTCTGGAACGAATTATGCTCGCAAACCGAGGTTCCACTGTATTCAGGTGCAGATTTTTGACATCTACCAATACCAGCAAGCAAGCCAATCTTCTTCCATCGTATATACTGTCTTGTCCACATCACTATTGGATCAATAAAGGCAGTGTCATCTGCAAATGTCACCAGTTTTATGTACAAGTTACTGGTGGTGCAGTTGACATGAAGTAGTAATGGAGAGGAGACAGAAAACACCTTTGAGTGGACCCTTTGCTCAGGATTAGGCACTATAATTGATGTTTACCTAGTTTCACTGTCTGATATCTGTTTCTCAGAAAGTCAAAATCCTTTAACATGTCACATAATCAAAGTTCATTTTTAAGTTTGGTATAGAATAGCTCTGGTATGATTGAGTCCTGAACTAATATCCAACAGAGTTTGAATGCAGTAAAATGTAGGGATTTCAGATTCTTCAACTGATCTGTTGGAATTCAACAACCCCTCCAACTGGGTACAACAAGCAAATTACACTACTATTGTGTGTATTATGTGTTTTTGCTTTTCCTCACAAGAACAACAACATAAAAATGGTAAAATATAAAAAAAAAAACCCTAACCCTAATTGAAAGTAACTCAAAACAGGTCAAGGAGAAAATGATTAGAATTATTTTTTGTGTTTTCTTTATTACATACCCCAGTGCCATTAATATGTAATAATTATATGTACATATATGTTATGTAAGGTTCAATTGTAATTTAAATTGAGCATAATTTGTACTGCTTCATCCCTGTTACCTTGGATTAGAATATGGTCAGTGTCCCTCTTGAGGTAAAGGTCTTAAAAGGAGTGCAGAGAATGGTGGTATCAGAGAGGGCATCTAGCCTTAACATTTTTGCTCCATTACCCCATCTTCATAATGAGTCATAAAAATGAGAATTACAAAGTGGCCCCATCTGCCTGTGTTAAACAGAAAGTTGGGGAACAATGGGCTGAGTGAGCTGGGGGAAGTGAAGTGGGAGTTGGGCTGAGCATGTCAGATGGAACATTGACACAATGACTGTGTCGGTTTAATTCTCATTTCAGTTCATTTTATCATTTTATTTCACAGATCATCACAGTTTTTAAGGAATATTTGTTTAACGTTTAAGCACTGTACTTTTGAACACTGTTGGTCTGACTTTGTTTTGATAAAAGCACTGTATCACTTTTACACCTACCCTTTGCTACCTATGTGCCCTCATTTGCCCAGCTCATCATGGTAACATTATCGACAGTGGCAGGTTCAAGAGGCTCCCTGAAGGAACCGGTATTGTGGAGCCAACCTGCATCCTTAAGGTTCCATTCTATGATCACTAGGATATTTTGATGAAAATAGCAGTAATTTCAGGTGCAAAAAGACACCATGGAGAGAAAAAGAATTGGAAAGGCTTACAGCAGCCAAGCACAATGACATAAAAAAGCAAAGGTTCATTAGCAACTTTAACAGAAATATAATGCTCTATTAATAACAAATGTTATGTAAATTACAAAATGTAATTTAAATGCCAAGGCTGGTGGAACATCTGTTATGGGCTGGATTGCTTTTTGAATTCCTTAGTAGTCTTAATAAAGGTTTCCTTTTTCCTAAACAACATGGCTTCAGTCTGTACTAACAGTGCAGTTCAGCATAATAAACACTAATGTAATCAGTTGGAAAATGTTTTTGCACAATTTTGTATCTGTTTTAATCTAAGCTGTTAAATATTAGGTTTGTAACCATTATTTTAAATATTGCATTAATCTAAACAGTGCTGACTAGTCACACATATTTAACATTCTTGTTTATGTATAGCTGAAATCTTATTTTTGCTCTTTATACACCCATCACTGATTTAATTTGACCAGCATAAGGTTATAATACAGTACAATGAATAGAATGACCAAATTCTACAACTATTTTATACTTTAACATCTATCTATTTACTGAACCAGAGTAAACAAACTCTTGCATTAAAGCAGGCTACAAAAATGTATGGAGAACCACTCCAAAGCAAGTATACTGTCACAAATATACACCCCTACTCATTCTTATTGTGCAGTAACCAATGTGCCACCCTGTCTCTGTAGCTTTACATATTGAAATGGGGTATCATTGTGTTTTCTACATATACTAATTCATGTTTTAAATAAATGATAGTCTTGCTGTCATTCACCAGTAGGCACTATAGATGCAGTGCAAGGAATCAAAGTACTGAATGAAGCTAACAGCAGTAAACTGTATGGAGTAACCAGGTTTGTATGTCTGCAGACCCAGGGTGCTTGACAGGGAAATAATCATTGTCAAACTTAACATTTTTCTGCATTCCCAGAGTGAACTAAACAAATATTTTGGTTGTGCTCTATAAAACCAAGAACACTAGTTTATAGGTTTAAGCAGGGCTGTAGAGTCGGAGACAGTTTTGGGTACCTGGAGTCAGAGTCTGCAAAAATGTACCAACTCCGACTCCTAATAAATTTAAATTGTAATGGGGAAAAAAAATGCAGCAAGTTCAAATGTCCCATTTCACAAACAGTAGTCATAATTAAGTACTTCTCTGATGTAAGAATAAAGCCCAGTGAATAGTTGTGTTGCTACTAGTGTGAAGTTCAGCTGAGCTATTATACAACCTGACATTCACATATTGTAATCTGGATTATGGTACATTACAAAAAGTGTTCATTTTATTTCAAATATAATGTGTTTAAGAAGTTAATTTGAGTGTAAACAAGTGTAATGATTGAGGTGGAGGTGTGTGCTGTGGCCTGATGTGTGTTCAGGGGTTCTTGTCTTTTGTTTAAACTGGCCAATATGGTAGAGAGTCCGCTTCCTAGCCAGTAGTTCTTTGGTTAAATTATGTGTATGTTACCTTCCTTCAATCAACATGGAAAATACATTAGCATATTAAATACATAAGTTGGAGTCAGAAGTACCGGAAACTAAGGAGTCGAGTCGGAGTTGAAGGATTTATCTACCAACTTCACAGCCCTGGGTTTAAGGCATGTCAGATGTGCTATGTCAGCCATACTGTTACTGTTATACTATATTAAAACCTACATGAGAGATATGGTCTATGGTGCATGTAATTGTTCATGTAGCATAACCATTAGTTGATACACTTCTGTTTGTCCATAAATACTTGTGTTAAAACTACCTAGACCATTAATACTTTTGTTAAACACCTATATATAATTATTCTCCAATCAAATAAATTTGACTGGTAAATCGAGAGTTTTGTCTTCTGACTCTGCTCCTTCTTCACCACTATGAATTGGTATAGTGTCGGCTCTTGGCACACATCTGTCTTTTGATCTTAACATCCATTTTCCCCTTACTCATAAACAAGACCCCCACACAATCCCTCAAGGAGCTTGGTCATAAGCCTTCTCTTAGTACACAAAACACATGTAGACTAATTGAGCATACTCCTGTGCCCACTCAAGGATCCTTATGAGTGTAAAAAGCTGGTCTACTATTCCACAGACTGGACAGAATCCACGTTGCTTCTCCTGGATCTGATTTTTCATGACTGCATGGAATCTCCTTTCCATTATCCTGGCATAAGCTTTTCCAGGGATGCCGAGGAGTGTGGTCCCCGATAGTTGTTGTTGTTGTGTTTTTTGGTTTTTTGTTTTTTTTTTTTTTTAAGAATAGGGACCACCACCCTGGTCTGCCACTCCGGGGCCACTACTCCCAACAACTACGCAATATAGAATAAACATGTCAGCAATTACAACACAACAGTGTTCAGATCCTTCAGCATTTCTGGGCAAATCTCATCCACCCCTGGGGGCTTGCCTCTGTGGATTTGCTTAACTACCTGAGTGTCCTCCTTCAGGGAAATGAGCACTGAATCCCCCATTAGCTACTAGCTCTGCATCTTCCATGGAGGGTTATGTCCACCAAGTTCAGGGGCTACTCAAAGTGTTCCTTCCACCACCAGACTACTTTCTCAGACCGGGTCATCATTTATCCACCCTTGCTGAGAACAGCCTGAGTGAAGCTCTGCCTTCCACTTCTGAGTCACCTGATGTTTTGCCAGAACCTTTTTGAGCCAGATCGATAGTCGCTTTCCATGGTCTGTCTAAAATCCTACTAACCCAGGTTTTTGCTTTCCTGGTCGTCAAGGCCCATAGTCCTTTTGGCCTGCTGCTACCCTTCTGCTGTTTTGGTAGTCTGCCATGCCAGCCATACATGGAACGCCTCCTTCTTCAGCCTAATGTCATCCCTCACCTCTGGTGTTCACCATTGGGGTTGCCACATTGAGAGGCATTTATGGCCTTCAGACTGCAGCTGTTTGCAGCACTTCCTTAATTGAGGCTTTGAACATGGTCCATTTGGATTTTATGTCCCCAGTCACCCAGTGATGTGGGAAAAGCTCTTTTGGAGGTGGGTGTTTAAAGCCTTCTGGACCAGGGGCCTTTCCCATATGTTCCCACTCCACCCTCACTACTCGCTTGGGTTTTGCAATTCTGCCAAAGCATGTCACCCAACTCACCACCACGTGGTGATCCACTGACAGCTCTGCCCCTCTCCTCACCTAAGTGTCCAGAACATAGAGCTACAAATCTGATGATGTGATTATAAAATCTATCATAGATATTTGACCAAAGGTGACCTGGTACCAAGTACACTTATGAGCAACCATATGTTCAAACATAATGTTACTTATGGACAAGCCATGCCCAGTTCAACAATAAAATACCACTCCAGTTTAGGTCTAGAAAGTTGTTTCTCATAATCTTGCCTCCTCACGTGTCTCCATCATTGCACACGTGGATGTTGAAGTCGCCCAGCAGAACTATGGAGTCCCCAGCTACAACAACATTTATTTATAGCACATTTTCATACAAAAAGTAGCTCAAAGTGCTTTACATACTGAAGAAAAGAAAAATAAAAGACAAAATAAGAAATTAAAATAAGACCACATTAGTTAACATAGAAAAGGAGTAAGGTCCGATGGCCAGGGTGGACAGAAAAAAAACTTCAGACAGCTGGAGAAAAAAAATCTGCAGGGGTTCCAGGCCACGGGACTGCCCAGTCCCATCTGGGCATTCTACCTAACATAAATGAAATAGTCCTCTCTGTAGTTAGGGTTCTCACGGAGCTGAGACTCTCTTCAGGATTTCCCCTAGGCACTCCAAGAAAGACTGATACTCCAAGCTACCATTTGGTACATAAGCACATACAGTAGCCAGAGTTCTCCCCTCTGTGACCTTCACTCACACACAGGCAGCAGACCTTTCATTCTTCGGAACAATCTCCAAAATGGCATCAACCAGCCAGAGACTCAGTAAGAAGCCCACTTCCTACGAATGCCTTTCCCCTGAGCAACTGCAGAGTAAAGGAGAATCCTAACTCTTTCCAGAGGTTTGGCTCCAGAACTCAGCAAGTGGGTGGGCATTAGCCCAACTATATCTACTTGGTAACACTTCACCTTACCCACCAACTTCGACTCCTTATCCTAAAGAGAGGTGACATTCCACATCCCAAAACTTACTTTGTGTGTCTGGGTTCCAGTCCTCGAAAGACTTCTGCCTTTGACTACTGCCCAAATCACATCACACTTGGCTCCTGTTCCTCTTGCAGGTGCTAGGCCCACTGGAGGGCAGTCTTGCGTCGCGAGTTCAGGTGCTCACGTGCAGGCACTAAGGCCTGGCTCCAGTCAGTGGCCCCAGTAACCAGGCAGGGTATTCTTTTTTTATATTTGTGACTACATAATTAGGGGCTGTGAATGTATTTGTCAGACCCCCTCACCTGGGTCCAATTTGCCTTGAAAGACCCTACCAGGAGCTTCTGCTCTGGGAAACAAATCCCAGGATCACACATGCCTCTCTGCCACAATTAGGTGGCAGTTCCAGGAGAGCAATTTTATTATGTAACCTTATTAAAATGATTGTGAACTGTTAACTGCAAAAAAACACAACCCCTAGGCCATCTTTCAGTGTATCCACCACTAGTCTTTGCAAAGCAGAAAAAGTTACGTAAATTAGACTGAAATTCACATTGCATAAAGAGATATTTTTGTGAATAAATTTTTGGGTTAAGCAAATAAATATGAGAAATGTGCAATTGCAACTAATTTTGAAGAAACAATAATTAAATAAAAATACCCCCACCCTAACTGATGATAAACACACTTTCAGTTGTAGCATTTTTGAACCTTAATTAACTTATTGAATAGGCTAACATCAAAATCTTGTACACTGTTGAACCCAACCTTATGAAACCTTTATTTAATTGATGACAGGAGCATATATGGAGATTAATAACACTCAACTTCATAAATATCAATTTATTGATACTTATCAAATCTGAAAGTTTGAAGTGATAACCAATATTCATTTTCCATATTATCAATTCCATTTGTATCAGATAAACTTTTCTGCTTGCTCATTCCTTTGACAGTGAATGTAGATCCACAGACTACCATACACACACACTATTATGCTGTATTCATTCACTGTACTGCTGTTCAAAATTAACTTTTAACTTTTAATGTAGAAAAAAGAAAAATCAGATAGGGGTGTCAAATTAGCCAAAAAATAAGATTCACATTTTCATAATAATAAATATATATTGAAATAGTCTCAATTCTCTTAAATACTGTGCTATATATTCATCTGAACAACATGCTTTTTCATATGCCTACTTATTATTGTTCATGTTTTTAATTTTTGCTCACAGTATGTCTGCAAAGTGTTTATGGCTAGTGAGCAGTTCCTTAAAAGAAGCAGGTGAAAGCTGCAAGCATACAAGCAAGTGTTAAAATAAAAACCATTTAAAAAAAAAAAATGGTATTCTCTGAGCACATAGACTAATTTAACAAGGAAAATTAGAACAGGATGTTATGAAGATCACGGTGTCCCATGGAATTCAGTACATCTTTTAAATTCGGGCAGGCATATTATGGTGTGATTCCTAATTCTCTTTGTGCTTGTGTACTTTTCATGACCACTTCTCCTTTTAATTAAATGCATGCTATGTGCCAAATGTAGTTATGTTGGCAAAGTGAACATACAACCGCATTTTGCACAAGCAATCTGCATTTTGTGTTTACAAGTGTATTATGCATTATTTTTGTTTTAGTGAGGTGCTCTTTCTTTGGAAGCTAATGCTAATAAGTGCCCAATTACACCTACTGTAAATATTTTCCTAGTGTTTTAGTGCTAGGCCAAACTGCTTGAAATGTATTTGCCATTGTCAGACATGAAAGCCTGTGCATGCAGCAGTTTTCATGCATTGTCAGTCAAACGCTTGTTCCTTTGAAATTTATGATAATGCTCATAAAACCAGAATCGGAATCAAAATTCACTTTATTGGCCAGGTATACTAATATATACTAGGAATATTTCTTGATAGTATTGGTGCAACATACAAGGATAACATGTAGAATAACAAAAGATAAATGTAAAAATATAAAATGATAAAATATGATGCAGCATAAAAGAGCAATACAAAACAATAGATATAGTAGGATTAAAATGTCCAGGACGTCTGGTATGCCAGGTATAGATACTAAGTAGAACCTTAGATCAGATTAGTCAGAATAACTGCATATGGGAAATTTATTTAAGTGACATGTTGTTTTAGCTTTCACTGCACAAAAACATTTGCTGGAGGGAAGTCATTTGAAAAAGTCATTTTGCCCTGATTGAGTCAGATCAGCAATGATCTTTGTGACCCTCTTCCTTACCCTGGACCCCTATAGGACTTCAGTGTGTGATAAGTTACAGACTTTGATGGTGCATTGCAAACTGGCCTTACCTGAACAGAGGCAACACCAAACCAGACAGTTGATAGATGACAACAGAATGGACTTGATTACGGGTGTGCAGACATGGACTAATATTGCTTGAGAGTGAATTTCCTCAGCTGATGCAAAACAAACATTCTCTGATAGGCTTTCTTAATAATGCATGTGATGTTATTGTCCCACTTTTGGTTTTATGACCGCATGGTGCCCAGAAACTTAAATGATTATGTGATCCCAATGCCAGAGTCATTTATAGCAAGTGAAATGTGAGTAAGTGACCGTTTCCTAAAATCTATGATCATCTCCTGAGTTTTTGAATGTTAAGGTCCAAATTACTATGGCTATACCACAACATCAGATTGTCCACCTCTTGTCTGTATATGGACTCTTCATTGTTTGAAATGAGGCCTCTTAGTGTTGTGTCCTCTACATATTTAAGAAGTTTGACAGATGAATTGTTAGAGGTACAATCATTTGTATAAAGTGAGAAGCAGGGCAGGGCAATATGGGCAAAAATATTTATCACGATATATATTTGAACATTTACGATAACGATATAACTGACGATATGATTGACGCGAGACAAAATACTTTACAACTCCACAACTTTATTAGTGCAAAAAAAACAAAAAACCTTCAATTTATTTTCACTTAAACAAGCAGCTGTTTTTATGTGCATTAAAGCTATATAAAAATTTAACAGTGCAAATGCAAATTCCTTGCTGACAGTTTAACCAAAAGGCATTTCCAGTGGAAATGGGCTGACACATCCTGAGCATAACCATGTATAATATCCACAAAACTTAAAAAGAGTTGCTTTGCAACATAAAATATAACATAAAATTCAAGCCTAGAGTGTCCATAGTCTCACTCAGTGTGTTGGTTATAGTCTCCGCTATGCAGTCAATCATATTGTGGGTTGATACAAAACTAACTCTGACCTCTTTAGTGACCTGGCAAACATCCATCCATTTTCCAACCCGCTGAATCCGAACACAGGGTCACGCTGGGCAAAAGGCAGGAACCAATCCTGGGCAGGGCGCCAACCCACCGCAGGATACACACACACACACACCCCCACACACCAAGCACACACTAGGGCCAATTTAGAATCGCCAATCCACCTAATCTGCATATCTTTGGACTGTGGGAGGAAACCGGAGCTCCTGGAGAAAACCCACGCAGACATGGGGAGAACATGCAAACTCCACGCAGGGAGGACCCGGGAAGCGAACCCGGATCTCCTAACTGCGAGGCAGCAGCGCTATCACTGCGCCACCGTGCCCCTGGCAAACATATTTAATGTAAATAATTGTTTTACATCTGAGTTATCTGTGGTTTCATCAGACAGAATACTGAAAAACTTTGCTGTGTGTATATTTTTCAGTATGTTAGATTTTATTTCTGATGCTAAGACAACCAGCACCTCTTGCATTATTCTTTCAGAGGTGTAATGTGCATTTTTACCAACATTAAGACTTGAGTGGGAAAGGGAGAGCCTGTTGGATATTCAGTTCACACTTGCACTATGGCAGGTATG
The DNA here is from genome assembly GCF_016835505.1 of Polypterus senegalus. Taxonomy (NCBI): domain Eukaryota; kingdom Metazoa; phylum Chordata; class Cladistia; order Polypteriformes; family Polypteridae; genus Polypterus; species Polypterus senegalus. The sequence continues at coordinate 89,825,554 of NC_053168.1, forward strand.
CATTCTCGACATTTTCACTTTATTCTCGCCGTTTATCTCGAGATTAAATTCGACATGTTGACTTTATTCTCGTAGTTTGTCATTAAAGTAGAACATCATAAACTAAACTTCATCTTAAAATGAATGTTTAATTTACTAGATTTTCTCAACCCCCCGTCATAAATTATGTAGCAACATGTCGACTTTATTCTCGTCATAAGCGTCAAGATTAAAGTGGAAATGTCGAAGATAAAGTCAACATCTCAACTTCTCGACATATAGTTTTTTCTTCACTTTGTCCGTATTTTTTTTTTCTTCACCGTGGCCCTGAAACACTTCCATACAAAACCCTCACCAATTCAGTGATAAAACTTTTTCTCAGGACACAGTGTGTGCTGCAAGGGTTTCTGCACACTTTTTGCAATATGGACGCAGGTCCAAATATGAGCAAATATAAGAACGGCAGATGGGGTCACTTTAAACAGGAACCACAGTGAGTGCTACAAGGATTTTTGCACACCGGACACACCTAATGCTTAAACAACTGTATGTGTATATATTGGTTTGCTATGTACTTTACAAGAAGAGAGTGGCCGTATGCTCAGCTGCACTATACAGACTGCGCTGACGCTGAGAACAGAGATTTCACTTCCTGACGCCTTTTTTCTGATATCTGACAGGCTGGTTTCACTAGACTTTTTTTTTTTTTATATATATATCAGACCTCCTCTTGCCCGCCCACCTCCACATCCTCTTGTAAACTGCCGCTTCGCTCCCGCTTTTAGCATGTACAGCCCCCTCTCGCCCGCCCTCCTCTCCATACTCCTTGCAACTGTATTAAGCTGCTACACCCCCACTATTACCATGTACAGCCCGCTCTCGAAACCCTCACCTCCCTATAGTCTTTGCTTGTGAACTCTGCTCCGCTTGTTTCAATGCACTTGTTTTGTAGCTTCCAGTCTTTGTCCATGTAGTGTATTGTGAGGCTCATGTAGGGGTCTGATGTTCGGCTTGACTACATGTCCGTGGTGAACGCAAAAAACTCCACCGAAGATAATGCATTTGACACCACTTAGTACGGACCTCTTCATATAAAGCAGGCAAGGCGACTTTAGAGAAGTATTTCTTGGTGGGCAGCTTGTAGCGTGGATCGAACTTTTTAAGCATCTTTGTGAAACCTTCTCTTTCCACAATCTGAATGGGCATCATATCCCTGGCGAAACAATGCGTCACTGCATTAGTTAGTTCCCCCCAGCGTTTGCTACTTTTGTCATAAGGCGTGCAGCTATTTAAAACTACGCCGATTGTTTGTTGAGTCAGCTTCTTTGGTCTCACCACTACGCTAGTTGAAGCGGACGCCTCTTCATGTGCTTTAACAGCTTTGTTGTACTCCAATAAGTGCTTCTGCTTCAAATGATGAAATAGGTTTGTGGTGTTTCCTCCCTTCGCCACGACAGCCTGCTTGCATGTTCTACAAAAATTGTGCTTTGTTGGGTATCTGACGGGCGAAAACCAAACCAGTTCCATACCACTGAAGTTGCACCATTTTTACAAACCAATTCTGGTTCATCTGTTTCATTCAACGATCCGCTTTCACCCTTCTCATTCTTCGTCGCCGCCATGCTTTTTCCGCCATGTGTGTATGAAAACAAAGGCAGTGCGCATGCGCGTTTTGACCATATTCTATCGCGATATTTCATTTTCTTATCATTGCCTAAAATTGTACCGGTATTACCGTGAAAGGTATAATATGGCCCAGCCCTGGTGAGAAGAGTAGTGGGGCAAGGACACATCGCTGTGGTGCACCAGTACTATGGGTTAATGGGTCAGATGTGTGCGACCAACCACACATACTGTTTTCTATCTGTAAGAAAGTCTGTGATCCAATGGCAGATTGAACTAGGCAGTTTGAACTGGGCGAGTTTCTTATTTAGGAGCTCTGGGATGATTACTGTATATTGAAAGCAGAGCTGAAGTCCACAAACAAGATCATCACATATGCCCCTGGCTTATCAAGGTGTTGGTAAATAAAGCTCAAATATAAATTCACAGCATCATTCACAAATTGGCTGGCTTTGTATGCAAACTGAAATGGGTTCAGCAAGTCATTTATAGCATTTTTGAGGCAATTCAGAATTAAGGCGTTCAAAGGTCTTCATTACCACAGAGGTTAAAGCTATTGATCTACAGTCATTTAGGCCTGTAATCTTTGTTTTTTTGCTACTTGAATGATGCTGGAGGTCTTGAAATTGGCAGTAGTAATGCACAGATACAGAGATTGTTTAAAAATGTCTGAAAATACGGTAGACCTCTGGTCTGCACAGTGCCTGAGTGTAGAACGGGAAATAAGGTCCAGGCATGCGGCTTTTTTTTATATTTTGCTTTTTGAATAAGCTGCAGACATCTTTTGCGGTGATGACAGGAGGGGGAAGTCAAGAAGAAGAGGAGTGCAGAGTAGTAACATTAAGACCATCAGGTAGATTTCGGTCACATTGCCCTTCAAAGAGACTGTAAAACTGATTTAACTTACTAGCCAGACTGGAATCAACAGAACTGTTTGATGTTCTTCACGATTGCCAGATCTGAAAGCACTCTTTCTCCTGGGATAGTTGTCTGAACTTTGAGGTGATCCAAGGCTAATCATTGCTAAACTTCACAAATGTTTTTTGTTGGAATGCAAACATCTTCAAAAAATGTATATATGAGGTTACAACATCAGTGTATTTGTGTATGTTGGAGGTGGCAGTTTTGAAGGCACTCTAGACTGTACAGGAAAAGCAGTCTTGAAAGCTCTTCTGTTGCCCTGCTGGTCCCCTTTATAACCGTTCTTTTTACTGACTTATAGTTTTCAGCTTTTGTTTGTAAGCAGTAATAAGGTGAATTAGAAGGAGTGAAGCAGCTCCTTGAAAGTAGAAAAAAGCAAGAAAGTGCTTTAGTTTTCTAGTGACAGCTATTAAGGTCAAGTGGACACATACCCTGCAACCAAGAGACAAGAGTTCAATAAAACTTATAGATTTATACTGTATTTAGTTTTAGTCAGGTTAAAGTTTAGTACAGATATTTTAACATGTAAGCATAATGGTAGTGCAGAGCTGGCATTTGTTCCTTGTAGCACCAACTGTGTATGAGTTTGCATGTTCTGCACATGCATTTCTAGATTGATTGGTATTAGTGAGTGTGCTTAACTGTGTATTAATGCCTGTTGTAACACTAAACACTGTAATACTTTTCAATTTAAAAATGTTTAGTCCTTTGTGCTGTAAATAATACTGACCACTGTACCAACAGGACACACTATTTCAAAATAAGTTCACCAAACTGAATAAGTTACTAAGTAGTGTGGTACATATTAGTAAATTGAGGTTCTTCAAAAATCTTGATGACAGTTTTGAGAAATTGGAGGAATATGTCTGATTTGGCTGTGGACCGAATAGCCTGTTCTCATGAAAATTGTTCTCATATGTTCAAATATATTCAAATTCTATAAAAGAATATGTTGCTAATGTGGTGAAAATGTAATAGAAGGGAATTTGGTATTTATGTACCATAATTTTTATGTAATTTACTACAACAGAACAGATGAAAAGGTTTTGCTTAATATGTCTTTTAACCATGTCATTTTATGTCATTTATCTTGCGTATCAATCTTTTCACATATCAACAGCACTAAATATTTAAGACAATCAAAATTTTCTTTTAATGGTTCATGTTATAGTTATTACTATTTTTTTAATACATTTGTTAATATTTCATCAATCTTTTGGTCTCCTATCCAAGATGTTTGCAACTTGTTACTTTTTCCATTTCAGACCTTTCCTGTAGTAGAGGCTTTTTATGATCTGTTGTGTTTCACACCATTGTACAGAAAAATATATATGAAATTTTTGAAGGGATAAGTTGGAGCATAAGATCACTTACTCATTCATAAAAGAACACAGTAGTCCAAAGTAAATCAGTGCACAGTAGGGCTAAATTGTCAGCTTTTTTTTTTTTTCTTACATAGTAAACTATTTCTGATTGAGGCAGCAAGACTTGTAATGTGTGGCAAAGGAGTGTTAAACAGCTGGACAGCATCCTTTAAATATGCAATGCTTAATACATGCCAAATGTTCTGTAATCCATAAACATTACATTGTTAATATAACATTTGTATATAGAAACAGAATAGTGAAAGAAAACACACATACTGTGTGTGTGTGTGTGTGTGTGTGTGTGTGTGTGTGTATGTATGTATGTATGTATGTGTGTATATATATATATATATATATATATATACAAACACACATATATACACACTGTATATTGTTTTCTGTTTTTTTACAGTGTTATGCAAAGTGTTTAGACCCAGTAAAACTTTTCATATCTTACTGAATTTAAGATACATTTAGCAAACTACTACATTTTCTTTAAAATGTATATTTAGAACATTTGGGCACAATGAAGATTAGATAATGATGTATATTATTTGCAGCATTTAAAAACCTTTGAATTTTTGCTCTAAAGATCTGTCTCCATGTAAAAAGTACAAGTGCAGTGTTCATTACTTTTGGATGCGCACGCATCAATAGCATACAGGCGTAAACGTTACGTTAAAGACAGACTTAAGGTAACAAAATAAAATATATAGTTTAGATCGCTGGAAAGTTCAACATTGTAGTATATTTCCTGAAGCAGTGAAGAATTTTTAAAAAATATCGTTACTGTGAGGAAATCCAAAGGATTGATTCTAATTATTCTAAAGCACATACAAATTGTTTTACATTTGAAATGTTACAACATGCAATATAACTTGTCCCGCATGCAAAACAATATATTAATAAGCCTTTTAGTTTAATTGACGCACGCACTTTGTCTTAAATTGCGTCAGACATGAAATGGAAGGGCTGTGGCCACCATTATTTCTTTTATAAAAATGTCAGCTTCACACATAATTTATAAACAAAAACTCGTCAAGCATTCTAATACTCTTAGAATGCTATTAATGAATACATTCCTGACAAACTTTTTGGTTCATATAAATGCAGCTGGTGCTTTCCCCACTCCGTACTACACAGCGCTGTAAGATCGGTCTTTACTCGAAGACAATTAAAATAACATTGCCGCGAACGACCAAAATAAACCTAGAAAGACCAAGTCCAAGAAAGTCATTCGTAGTTCTGGCAACAAAATATCCAACAGTTACTCTAGCTGTTATGAATGAAAATCTACAGGGTATGCCGGAGATTACAAACATATGCAAGGACAAAAAAAGTCAAAGAGGAAAGGAGGAGGAGGCAGGTGTAGATTTAACTCTGCACTGAACACTGAGTTTTGGGTGAAACTTAATCGGCTCCCGTGAAGCGCTGCGCACGAGATTGACATGCAAAGTAGAACGTGAGCAGCCGCACGGACAGCTCAGGCGAGATTAAGGCTCCGGCTGAGATCAGTGTGTGCACACGGAAATACTCGATCTGCCTCGCTATTTAAATAAATGCAAATCCCGTCCCCCCTTTTTAAGTGTGTGGTAATGTGCAAATTCAGGCACTCCTTTCCCCCTTTAATACCACTTGTGTTCTTGCGTCATTATTCTTTAATTTTGTCGCCTCCCCCGCCTTCTTACTATAAGGAAGCTTTCGCCGTCGTCTCCAGTGCAACACGAAGCACGTTCCTTCTAGTTTAAATGTGTAGATGTTTACCTCACGCTGAGTATAAATGAAGTTCCCCTTCTCATTGTCAGGGAACTCTTCTCATGTTGCATATATTAAAAATACAAAACCATAACAGTGGCACCCTCTTCTACAAGTTCATAGTCTAGATATTTAAGTAGGTCAGGCTGGGTTTAAGCAGCTTTCCTTGAAACTGCGTCAGTTTAAGCTGAAAGGAATTTCAATAAAACCCTCCCTGGTAGGCGTGGGCCTAAATGAGGCTGGCCTAGTTAAGCCTGATTTTTTTTTTTTTTTTTTTTGTTCTGTGTTGCATGTGTTTCAGAAGGTAGAAGTAAGGTTGTGTGTGTTTATGTGTTTGTTTTTTCACTGTTAGCAACACAAAGAAAGGGTTTATAAGCAAATAAAATAGCAAAAAGAAAACTTGCACATAAAAACAGCATGAGCAAGGATGGCTGCTGTGTTTATGCCAACAAACATGGTGGGGAAAGCCAGATCCTCCAATTTCACTTTGTCTGAGAAGCTAGATTTGTTGAAACTGGTGAAACCTCATATCAGGATTCTGGAGGAGCACACCAACAAGCATGCAGTAATTGTGGACAAAAACAAGTGCTGGGACAGCATTGCAGAGCAGTATAATGCTCTGGGGGGTGATCGGCCACCTCGTACTGCACAAGGCCTGCGCACACTCTACAAAAGGCTAAAGGAAAGTGCCAAGCAAGAGATGGTGCAGCGAAAGCATGCCCAGCCAGAGTACAGGGGTAGTATATCTGAACCCACCAAGAGAGTAATGGAGATGATCCCACACCTGTTCAGACCCCTGCAAGACAAGGATCACAATGTTTTACAAAGGTAAGAGTTAAACGTCTATGTGCACTGCATGTAACTGCTTTCTGTTTTCTTCAGTATATTTTCAAACATTATATTTGACATGTATTGCTGTTAAGCCTGTAAACAATTATTTTGTTGTAGTTAATTTCAACATAGTTTACACAGTGTTAAACATTTCTAAGCATCTTTATCAAAGTTCATAGAGAGTGGTGGGGCTTTATTTATTTATTTTCTGAGTAGATGACAGAATGACTCAAGATCAGCATGGCTCAGTACTAACCTATGCATGTAGTCTTAAAGCTGTATAACAAGACTTGAGATGAGCATAATGCTATGCTTGTTCTCAAAACTGTTACTATATCTTAGATTATTTATTTATTCATAATAATTTAGCACTAAACAAGTATTTAACTTCAGTACTGAATGTAGTTTAATTTTGGGAAAATATTCATTTCAGTATAATTTAGCACTGTTGCAAGTATTTAAATTCTGAGTTGAACTGCAGTTTAATTTTAACAAAGACTTTCAGTTGTCAATCTCAAAGGCACTGATATATCTACGTAATATTTCAATATATCAGTCTCCCTTTATCCCATCTAAAAATACTCTTTTCAGTTGACCTCTTTTGAGAAACCATTATTCTTTATATAATTTCTTATTCAAGCTGTTCTATTCCTCATAGAAAGCAGCCTTAAATACCCTGAATTGTCTTCAGACTTAAAAGTGGCCACCAAAACAATACTGTTCTTCTGCCTACCCAGCATCAAAAAATCACAGCAGTCTAATAAATGAATTTGTCATGGTGCCTTTAGCTCCCCTATATACAAACAGCCCCCTTACGCCCAAGCCAGCAGCGGCATATGGATTGCTACAGTAAGCAGGTGATCACGATTACTGGGTGGCTAATTTCAGGGGTAGGAGAAACTATGGAAAAAAAAAGTACTCCATTAATTTTAAAAGTTGGGTATACTTGTTTAACTTGTTAACCTTTATGCTAACTTCTTATCTATAGTAACTGTAGAAAACTAAACTTTGCACGGTACAACAACCTAGGACTATATAAGGTTAAAAATCTTAAAGTATTTCCCTAGTGAAGTAAAAAAAAAAAGCCATATGTGTGTGAATCTGTTCAGTTATTGTAATATGAGGTTCATATTCACTAGCAATGTATTAATCAAATATGTGCAGTATTTACTGTAGCTAATTTAATGCTATTCAAAAAGAACACAGTTCAGCAGTAACCTTCATTCAGCATGTCCAAATTTACCCATATGAGGGGAGTATGTAATTGAAGGTTTTTTGAAAAGATGTATTTAAGATTGGCTGACACTTCATCATTATATATATTTATCATTAATGGCAACAATCCAATATACATCTTAAATATTGTGAAAATAAGGCAAAAGAATAGCAAAATATGTCCTCAAATTATATTCTTTTCTAACTTTGCTATCAATGTGTTATTTTTGAAACCATATGCATTCTTGTAGTGTTTCCTGTACAATATCATATATTTGAAAACCTGAGTTGTTTAATATGAGATGCATAGTGATATACTGAAGGCTTTGCATGGTGCTTCATGTGAGCACTGCTCTGAAAATTTACATTTTTACAAGGGTTTGATGTTTTAAATTAACTGAAAATTTACATTTTTACAAGGGTTTGATGTTTTGAATTAACTATGTAATTTAACTGTAACTTATATTTACTTGCATTAGCATATTTAAACATCCATCCATCCATTATCCAACCTGCTATAAACAATCCACTCTAATTTTTAAATTTACGCTGTCAATCCATTTTATTAACCCTTATTCTCTACTACTTCAGGGCCTGAATCCTGCCCTGACAATATTATGCACTAGAAGTAATCAAACATGAAAGCAAGATCAGTCCATCATGCAATTTACTTATGCACTCGCTCACGCACTCCTACTGGGCCTTTGTAAAAGCTAGTTATCTAATGTGAATCTAATTTGAGACTTTGGAATAAATAGTCATATACATGGAAATTAGGCCCCACAAATTCCAGATGATCATGGAAGCCAATGTCTCTCTGCACCTGTGTTTAAACTCAGCCTTTTAGTTTCAGTTCTGCATCTTCACCAGGAGATGAATCCACAGTTACCGACGAAAAGGCTTATGTTAAAATGGTCTTTTACTACATTACATTGTGCTTAGTTTACTCCCAGAAGAATACTTGTACTGAGCAATTTGTAGTGAAATTTATATCACTGATTACAGTTTACTTATTTTTTTTGTGATCCCATAGTAATATGCTGTTTACATTCAAAATTTTACCCCAAATTACCGATACTGGAGAAGATCAGTGTTTCTGTTTCATAATAATTTGTTTTCCCTTTCTTTAGAGTAAACATATATATGTATTTATTTTTTCCCAGAACAATCTACCAAAATGATTCTGCAGTTGAGCCACCAGGAAATAGCTCTTCCTTACCAGCTGTTTCAGATTTCCAATCTGCCTCAGTCACTGTGAAGTTGGATCAAGAAATAGATGTTAAGCCTCCCCCTGAACTAGCCATCCTTTCAACTAGGGTTGAGGACAATCATGATGATTATGACGAAATAGAATCTGTGCAAGGCTTTGAGGGATCCATCTCCCCCTGCCCATCATCCGTGAATATAGCAGTGACTATGTCCCCTTCTCCTATTCCTATGAGAAGAGATATCTACTCTAGACCAGAAAGCATGAGACATTTGCCTGGCATAGAACAAGAAACATTGCAGCTGTCCAAGGAAGAACATGAACTCATAATGGAAAATCAAAGGAAATTAGGCTTATATATTGAGGAGAAACGAGAAGGACTGAAAAGAAAACAGCAACTGGAAGAGGAATTGCTGAGGGCAAAAATTAAAGTGGAGAAGTTAAAGGCAGCAAGACTCAGACATGGCCTTCCAATACCACATATGTGAATTTTTTTCTCTGTCTATACTGAAATATATTATAGCCTCATCTCCGAAACATTCATGTAAATGTTGAGCTGAATGCATTTTTATATTGAACCAATCTTTAAAGACTAGCATAATAAAAATTTTATGGACTTAATTATTTTATCTGCATTGCTCTTTCTTTAATGGAGACATTAGTTCTAGAACATTCAAACTGCACATACAAAGTCTTAACAATGCTTTAAAAACCAAGTGCCACTTAATTTATAATGAATCAATAGCTAATATGTATTTTGTAGTAAAGTAGCAATGCATAAAACACCCAAATTATGTAACTTAAGTTAATGTTTTTTACAGCTTTTACAATAATTAATTTCATAAGTGTATTTATGATGTTGCCTTCACGCTAGTTTAAAAATAAAGGCACAGAAGTGTCAAAGCCATGCTTTCCTAACCTATAATATTTACTCTTTTGATTTTGTGGTTTTAGAAATACAGGCCAAACTAACAATCATCTGGCTTTTGCTATGTTCTGAAATAGAGAAGTCTACCCTCTGATCCACACGCAGCAGGTTTTACTTTGTCATTTTTGTTTAATAACTTAAATTTTTGTCTTTTATTATTTGGTTCTTACATTATGTATTGTTGTGTAAATGAAAATCTTCTGTGTCAGATAGTTTTTACAATTTTCCAAAAGCACTCCTAATATACCCAATCAAGCAGAATGATGTTTAACAATTGAAATTCCTTTTTTAATTATTTTCCTTAATGTATTTGTTTATATTTACACAGTACAGTACATTGTAGGTTTGTAAAATACTGTTATACTTTATTTGTAATTTTTTGTGTATGCATTCTTAGTCTGCCCTCATTAAAAAATAATTGGATTGAATTTTTTCAAATGACTTTTTCATTTACCCTGCAATGGTTATTTATCTATTTAAATGATGAATGGTAAAACTTTAACTCGGTCAACTGGAGTTGCTGTGCTCTTGTCTGACACTCAGCAATTTACACCATTCATTTACAGCGTAAATTATGTTACTTAGTATTGATGAGAATCCTATGCATATTAGCAGACATGTGAGAATGAGATAGATACATTAAAGTTAATCAAGGTGCAGTCTGTGATTTTAATCTTTTTTCCTCATTTTATTACATTTCAGACAAAAAATAAACTTATAAAAAATAAGACTAAAAACAAGTAAGGTTAGTTTAAATTAAAGTAATTAAATAGTGCTCTTCATAATTAGTTTTAAAGGTGAACTATAGCAGATGCTGTATCACTGTGTGAGTTATTTTGGTTTTTTTCCCCTTAACTGTAGTCACTGCAATAGTTACTTTATTGATATTAGCACATCACAGAATTATCAGAAGGTTGAGACCAGAGATATTAAATAAAGTGTGAAACTAGTGTATAAGTATAGCAAGGAATATTTGTGATAATTCTGAAATGGATAAGCGTGTATTGAAGCATTTTGGATGCAGCAACTGACACATAAAAGCATTTAATTAAAATTTAAGGAAGAATTTTCAATTAAAAAGACGGCAAACCCAATTTGATGAAGGTGCACTGTCTTTGCTATTTTTCTTGGTTCGTAGATATGCCAGGTGTTATTCTTCTGTTAAAGGTATAATATATATGGAAGATAAAAGTAGATCCAACCCAGATGAGGCGTAAAGGATGACATTTCCAGCCATCTTTATAGCTAGGGGCATTCTTAGAGTGAAAATGGGTCAAGGTGAAACATGAGAGAAGATATTTGGGTAGGTGGACAAGTAAGTGAGGTATCAGACCTGGCAAATAGGCAATCAAGAACTACATAGTTTTAGTGGCTGTAACGTTTCATTTCTATTTTGTCTATTATTATTTTGTATTCTTCCTGTGTTCTATCTACCCCTAATATTGTTTTTTTTTTTTGTTTTTTTTTATAAAGCTTGTATTATTGTTTACCTTTTGCATCCTTATTAATTATTATGAGTGCAAATCAGCTGCTATGAAGATCCCCTGCTATCTCAGCATGCTATATATAATTCAGAGTTGTACTGTATTCATAACACTGTTTTTGGTCAAAGCTGTGACATCTGGACAAAATTCTGTACATATTCAGTATTCTGTGGTGTTAAATTTGCATTTAATTTATAACTGTATGTAGTCATTTACATTGTATTGTGAAGTTTATGCTGTACAGGGTATTTTATGTATTTACTATAAATTTATAAAATTTTACCTTCAATAGTCAAATTTATTTCTGTAAAGCAAAGTACATACAGTACGTATAGCTGAATGGAATATTTTTTGCAATGTAAACTTTAGTAATTTTTGTACACTGTATGTAGGATGCAGGATAAATAGAGCTGATGGAGACAGCTGGATGACTGAGTTGGTTTTTTTTTTGAGGTTTTATTTGTTTGTTTTGTGTGTTTTTGATTAGCTACTGTTAAAGCTTAAAGTTTTTGTGGCTGTATATTTGCATTACTTTCAAAAGGTAATATCAAGAAAGTGACTTTAGAACATGCTTATATAATATAAGTCAAGACTTGTATCAATGGGTGGCACAGTGGCATAGTTGTAGCACTGCTGCCACATGCCCCAGGTCCTCCCTGCATGGAGTTTGCATTTTCTCCCTATGTTTGTGTGGGTTTCCTCCCACAGTCCATAGACATGCAAGTTAGGTGGATTGGAGATACTAAGTTGACCCTTGTGTGTAGTATGTGTGTGTGTTTGGCCTGGTGTCCTGTCCTAGGTTTGCTCCTGTTGTGTTTTATGGTTGATGGGATTGGCTTCAGCACCACCTGCGACCCTGTTCAGGACAAAGTAGTTTACAAAATGACTGACTTGCATCAATCTTGTTTTCATTCTTCAGATGATGAACTCAAAATTACAAAAAATCCAGAGATTACTGGCAAATTCCTAATTAAGAATACATTTAATAGCCCCACAATACAAAGTAGCATTCTCGAAAGACACAATATGGAGGCACCTGTCCCCAAGTTCTTCAGAGTTGTATGGTGTAAAGCATCAAGGAAAAAGCATAAGAAATGGGAAGGAGATGGAGTTTTAATAACCAAAGGAAGGTCTGCTATTTTGAAGGATTTAGAAGGCAAGGACATTGGAAGAGGTTAGTCTTAATTTGATCAATTCTCAATGTGTATATTTATAGTTGCCCACTCTGTAACAGGTAGAATTTTACATGTGAGTAAGAGCGTTTCCAAAGGTATTTTTTGTTAAAACACTTTGTTTTCTGATTTCAAAGTCATTCTGATGTGAAATGTCTCAGAGTCAGTGTTATTACATTACAATATCTAAACCTTGTCTAACAGTTTTTGTAATAGTTTGCTCATTTTTATTTTTAAAGTAGTCATTTTTTTTTTCCAAAGAGCGGGCTTTTTGGATTTATCAGGTGCATTAGTCATGCCAGGGTGCAGTGTTGATCATCTTTTTAAAATTGTCAAATAGCTTCTAAAAAGATTGAAAATTATAATTCTTGATCTAAATTTTGCTATCTATCAGAGAAAATCGTCAGTGCTGTTTTTCTTTTTAATTTACAGGTATTTTCAGACAAAAATAAAATATTTAACTGATCAGTTAGTGTGATGGATAATTTGTCTTAAAGTGCATGACCTCTTGGGGCTAAGTAGATATTCTGTATTTTTCTCAATGTGAACTGCTTGAAAAATTGCTAATACCTGTAACTCTTGCTCATTGGCTGTATTTTTATTTATATTACACAACTCTTAAGTAGTTATTTGTATAAAAGTGAAATATTATTAGTAATATGAAAATGTGGATGCATACACCTCATTAGAGTGTTTAGAAAGACCATGACAAGTTAATCATTTGTGAATAGCAGTATTTGGCAGGACAAGTGATTAGGTGATAAAAAAGTTTAAAAAAAAAAAAAAAAACACGTTTTATGTATTTTTTTGTCTTGACAGGGACTGGATACAAATCTGCAATATTAGAAAGCCTTACTGAAAGTCATACTTTGATGGTTGGTGGGAAGGAGGTAGAAGTCATGGGTGTTATATTACCAGAAGATTTTAAAAGTGGCCGATGCTTTCTTACAGTTCCCACTGAAACAAGTGTTCTTCCTGATGAAAATGTTCATCAGGTAATACATAAACCATTCTCTAATCCTCTGAAAAATCTGTCCAAGGAAATTTGCCAACCACAGAAGACTAGAGACATAGGCTGCAAGCCACGCCATAGTCCCGATTCCCCTGGTATGTGGTAGCATTTTTTTTTATGCCTTGTGGTGTGAACCAAAGAGTGACACATCTAATAATACAATTTTTGTTACATGTGAAATGTATTCCTAACCTTAGGATTTGAAAAACGCGCTCAATCTCTGTTGTTCCTTAAGAGCCTTTTACTTTAAAATGCTTGATTATTACACCATATAATAACTGTTTTCTCATTACAACATTCTTGGTTTTTATCAGGTGCATTAGTCATGCCACGACCTAACTTAAACCATCAACTGCAATATAACAAATTGGGATTGCCAGTAGTAGATGTGGTTGTGGATCCTTATCTTTCTTCCCATCTAAGACAACATCAAAGAGATGGCATAATCTTTCTTTATGAATGCATGCTGGGTATGAGGTACAAACTTTTTTTTTTTTTTTTTATTATGGGAATCAATTTCTTACTTACTCTGAGGGGTGTTCTTTATAACATTAACTGCTCCATAACTTACTTTGGTCATACCTGTCATTAATTAACTTAAAAACAATATTAGCTAAGGCTTAAATTTAAAAAATCTTAAATGGTCTCCTCAGACATCAATACCCTTGTCATAAAGGGTCGAGCTGAGTTTTATTTTATGCATCCATGCACTTTGCTGCCATGTGCATCCCTTACCTGTTCTTGGAAAACTTGTTTCTTTTGTCTACACTTTGCTCAAAAAATCATTATATAAATATGTACCCCTAACCGTACGTGTAAAATAAAGAAGTACAACTACTTCATTACTTTACTTAACTACATTTTCAGCTATTTGTAATTTACTTGAGTATATTTCATTTAGGACTACTTTTACTACAGTACTTTTTAGGTCAATTAGCATACATTTTAATTCATTACATTTTTTTTATTTATATATATATATATATATATATATATATATATGTATATATATATGTATATGTATATATATATGTATATGTATATGTGTATATATATGTATATGTATATGTGTATATATATGTATATGTATATGTGTATATATATGTATATGTATATGTGTATATATATGTATATGTATATGTATATGTATATGTATATATATATATATATATATATATATATATATATATATATATATATATATATATATATGTATATATATACACATATATATATATATATATATATATATATATACATATATATATATATATATATATATATATGTATATGTGTATATATATGTGTGTATATATGTGTACATACATTTTATAGTAAGTCCTTCTTACTGATTGTTGTAAATGAAGAAAACGGACCTATCAAATGTGTTGTCAACTGTGGTTAAAGTTAGGGTTATAGAATGCTCATTTTGGTAGGTCATTCCCATGCTTCCCACTCCCTTTTGATACATGGAAACTGAATGTGCCCTGTGGAAACTGGCCTGGAAACAGACAGGCAGACATCGTTGTTACACCCAACACACGTTTATTAACAGTCCTATTATTTACAAAGTGCCACACAACCCTAAAGTCCCCCAAAAGTCCTGGCCAACACACACTGCCTTCTCACCCTACAGCCCGCCTCCTTGCCTCCTCCAAGACCTTGTCCTTCTTCTCTCCCGACTCCAGCCATTATATGAAGGGAGATGGCCTCTACAGGGTTGAGATTCAAAGCTCTGTACCTGTGGCCCCCAAAGGTACCAGGGCGGTTGCCTCCACATGGTCTGGGGAAGGTGTAAGCCCTCCTCCGGCTCTTCTGGGCGTCGCCGGGTCACTAATACCCCCAACCAAACCCCCATCCCCCCCACCAATAAGATATATTTTGTGTAAACAATATGCATATGTTGTATCCACAATATATTGCTGAGGATTCTTACAAGTCCAGCTACTGAAACTCAGAAGTGAGCCTGGCTATGAAAGTCGCTGGTTAAGTAGAGAAGGCAGACTCGGGTTCCAGAAAGATCTTGTGGCCCACAGAGGTCTTGTCCCTTTTCATGTGAAAACTAATAAAAGGGGTGTCAGCTTTTATCTTAAGCAGAGATAAATATTTTTGTTCTTACTTTATGGATTTTGAGCTGAGGGAAAGTTAAGAGAACACCGCCCTGTTGACCAGAATCTACTAGAGCTAAAGTAAAAAAAATATATAGGTGTCTTATTAAATGAATGTTCTTGTTTTGTATGCAGCAGTGAATTTTGACCAGTGATATATTTTGTCTTGGTAAATTATTGGATAATTACTGTACATCATTCTGCCTTCCACTCTGTTGCAAAGTGTGTAACATTTCCTCTAAGCTGTCCCTTAACTTAATTCTTTAAGTGATTAAGGAGAAAGCAATTAAATGTAATCAAAATGACCTATGTCCAAAGTATTCTTCAGCATAACCTTGACTGTCATATTTGTAATTGCAATTTTATTATTTTGTATTGAAGATAACTAATTGCAGTATAATATTAATCCAAGTTGTTTTAAGGCTATGTGTGTGAAAAAGTGGGAAAAGGTTATTCTGTAGAATTTAAACTGTTTATATGAATACATTAAAATATTAATATATTGTGAAGGGAAACCCAGGGGTCAGCAAGCCCAAACCTCAACAAAAACACACAAGCACAATCCCTGGTTCAAATAAAGGTTAGTTTTATTACACCACAGTCGTTTATAAGTTACAAAAAGCACAAAACACAGTTTTTTTTCTCTCTCTCCTTACTCTAATTTCTCTCACCACCGCACTGCCCTCCTCCAGTCAAGTGCTGCCTCTCTACCTCCCAGCTCCGACTCACCTGGATAAGGGAATGCGGTCCCTGTTACAGACCCAGGAGTACTTCCAGTGCCAGGGCAATCGCCCGATCGAAGTACTTCCTGGTCACATGGAAGTCCATCACAGTAAGGAGCTTGTCTCCCTGCAACGCCCTCTTGAAGTATCCCGTGACCCCAGCAGGGCTGCCCTGCACCACTACATTTTTTGGCATGCCCTGCTGACATCCAACTGGGTGCCGATAACCAGGACTGCTGCCATCTAACATGCTGCGGGAATGAAACCCCCCGACCCCCAGCGATATCTTTTCTTTTTAATGGGCTGTCCGTCCACCCTTTCCAGTCTGCTCCCACTCCTGGCTGGGAAGCCCATGTGACATCTAAAATATATTATGAGACAACCAACTGGTATACATCTGGTTATGCTGGAGAGTTAATAACATGCTTTGAGTTTAATTATGGTTAGTTCTATAGTTTACATGAGTGCTTGAACAAGTCATTTAAAAGTAAAATTGAGTACCAAACTGAGCAAATGAAACAACAGCACTCTAAGAGGATATTTGTTAAAGATAAACAACAATTCTGAAATTGTTCTATTACTATTTAATGTAATAATTGCCGTTCTTAATTTCACTGTTTTTTAATTGTGTATCTATTCAAGTGATAAGGTTGTGAGCTGTTCACTTAATTATTTATTCTTATTTTTTTTTGTTTATTTTTGTGTCGTGATTATGGGTGCCTCATTTAGTGCTGTCGGGTATCCCATTAGGGAAGGTACAGTGTAATTCATATCCATACTACAAGTAGTTCGACACTTCAGGTCATCACTGTAACACTGACTGCAGTTATGCACTGATCAATGGCATGATCGCATTTGCTTGATTAATTCTTCTGTAGTACATTTCTGTAGCTAAAATATTGTCTATGCGTTGTTTAAAAATAAAACTAACATATCGTGTTCTCTAGACAAAGTCTTACACGTTCTCCTTACTGTTAAAGTTACTTTTGATTAAATATTTTGAAAGCAGACCCCATTTACTTTTACTCAAGTATTTTTATTTTTTTTTTAAACTGAAATACGTCTTACTTCATTTAAAGTATTATTTCTGGGTACTTTTTACAGCTCTTCTCCTAACTAATTAATGGTCTTGACATCTCAACCATCTTCAAAAACATTATAAATTAGTCAAGGAAACCTAATCATCAATTCGCAATATTTAAATATGTTTAAATATGTAGTGTGTAGCCCACTCAGTATGCCTAACATGCTCATGTATATGTATTACCTTGCAGTTCTGGCTTTCTGGTTTAATTGTCCACTTGTTTCTTTATAATGTTAACAGTCTCGTTTCCCATATTGCCTTAGGTCTTTATTCTTCTTGATCTCTATTTCCTTACCTATTCTCTGTTTGCAGCATCATAAGATCTGTTTTGGCAAGTGCTGTTATTATTTGCCTCCCATTAAAAGGCACCCCTAGTGAATTCCTAGCTATTCTCATTGTGTAATCTGATACTAATAGGTAAATTGCATTGCATATTAAGAAAGTGAATTCATTCAATACCTTTAATAAAGTCTTTCATATCTCAAACACATAATGCAGAATATCCCTCACACAGACATTTCACCCTCATCTCTTCCATCTGGTATTTAACTTTTCCTCAGTTTTCCATAAAATGCAGTCTGCAAGGGGCTGTATGGTGGATTGATAGCATCATTGTTCATGTTGGTATTTCAGGACACTTAAGACTTTGCAGGAGGCAGATGTCAGGTGGTTATTTTGGCACCCGTCAATGGTGTTAGCTGTTACATTTATCATCCTGTTTCCTACTGTTACAGTAAGTGCCTGTAATCATGATCATGTTAATTAAAATTGAATAAAAAAAATGAAGTTTCAGTACAGTGTCTTAGGATTTCAAAGTGGAGTTTAAATGACTATTACGGTCTCTTCCACCTATCTGGTTTAAGTAAATATCAGTTGCAGCAGAACGTTTTAGTAACTTTTTCCACTATTGAAATGTCCATCATTTGCTCATTTTGCTGTGTTTATATTTACAGAGTAAGTGGAAGGTTTGGTGCAATTCTTGCTGATGAAATGGGACTGGGCAAGACTTTGCAGTGTATTTCTCTTATATGGACACTCCTTCGCCAAGGTCCTTATGGTGCAAAACCAGTCATTAAGCGTGTACTTATTGTGACACCAGGAAGTCTTGTGAAAAATTGGAGTAGAGAGTTTCAGAAGTGGCTGGGGAAAGAGCGTATCAATGTGTTTGCAGTGGATCAGGTGATTTTTTTTTTTTTTGTGTTAAGCCAATACATTTTATAATATCCTACTGTAAAGACATTTTGTTTGTCTTTTTTAAGCCATACATCATACTCTGATGTGTTACCTGATTTATTTTAAAACCTTCTTATAAAAGTGAATATAATTTAAAATGTACTGTTTCCACTAGAAATTTGGGTTGTCTTTTTGTCTCATCTTGAATTATGTTTAGACATGTTGCAAAAGATGTTGTTCCCCTATTTATTTTAATCTGGACCCTTCTCTGAGAAATGTGTTGCCAAAGCCGTTGTATGCCTGTTAGTAAGTTTTGCTGTTGTAAACTCGTACCTGTAATATATTCAAAAGGTGTCTTTTATCATTATCTAATTTGATATTATTTTAGAACATTTGAACTTTAGAACAATCTAGATGAGAACAGACCATTCAGCCCAACAATGCACAAGAGTCCTATCCAATTAATTCTTCCAAAATAATATCAAGCTTTGTTTTGAAAGTCCCTAAAAGTCCTACTGTCTACCACACTGCTTGGTATCTTATTCTGTTTGTTGCTCTCCATGTAAAGAAAAAAGAAAAACTTCCTAATGTTTGTGTGAAATTTACCCTTAAGTTTCCAACTGTGTCCCTACAATCTTGATGAACTCATTTTAAAGTAACATTCTCAATCCACTGTACTAATTCCCTTCATAATTTTAAACACTTCAATTATGTCTCCTCTTAATCTTATTTTGCTTAAACTGAAAAGGCTCAGCCTGTAATCTCTCCTCATTTCATTATAATTTATCATTTGAAGCCCTGGAATTGGCCTAGTCACGCTTCACTGGACTTTTTCTAGAGCTGCTATATCCTTTCTGTAGCCTGAAGACCACAACTACACACAGTACTCCAGGTGAGGTCTAACCTGTGTGTTATAAACCTTAAGCATAACCTCCTTGGACTTGTTCTCCACGTAACGGGCTATATAACTTAACATTCTGCTAGACTTCTTAATGGCTTCTGAACACTGTCTGAAAGTTGATAGTGTCAAGTACACCATGACTGACAAATCCTTCTCATAAGGTATACTCCCAGTTTTCATACCTCTCATTGTGTATTCAAACCTAACATGAATGCAATTGTTATGCTTTACATCCATTAAATTTCATCTACCACAAACCTCCCCAAGCCTGTATGTAGCCAGCTTATTTATATTTTAAAAATAACAATTCTGATAAGGTTCCTTGCACTTTAACCCCCTGAGCCAATTTTGCACCCTTCTACACACAGCTGTTCGAACTCCCACTTCTTTTAGTCTGATGCCCAGCTTCTCATGTGACAGCTTATCAAATGCTTTCTGAAAGTTAAGATAAATAATATCATACTCTCTACATTCATCATATCCTTTGATTGCTTCCTCATTGAATTCCAGAATGTTAGCAAAACATTACCTTTCCCTTCTGAACCCATGCTAACTACTCAGTAACACTGCTGTTCTTGCCATGTGTTGTTCAATGTTTTCCTTAATAATTCATTCCTTTAATTTTACCTTTGATGCACATTTAGCTTACTGGCCTACAGTTGCTTGGAGAACTGCCCAATTACCCTTTTTATATAACAGGATACTTTTTGGCCTTTTTCCTGTCCTTTAGACTTTCCCCAGTGCACAGTGACTTCCTAAAAATACTAGGTGAGACACAAAAATAACTGGATTGGTTAAAAAAATATATATTTATATATTGATGACTTACAGCATTCTAAACATTGTCACCTTCTATATACTCCCCCTCCCGATCTCTACACCACTCCATACGTATCTTCCATTGGTTGAAACATTGCTGGAAGTCTTCTTGCTTGAGGCTGTGCAACAGGCTTGCCGTTTCTCTCTTCACTTTATCCATTGAAGAAAAAAGTGTTCCCTTCAGGTCACTTTTGATTTTCTGGAACAAGTCAAAATCGCAGGGAGCTAAATCGGGCGAATAGGGAGGGTGATCGAGGACAGGAATGTTTTTGTCAGTCAAAATCTGCTTTACAGAAAAAGCATTGTGCACAGGAGCGTTGTCTTGTTTTGTCTCGCTGTTCTCTTTTTTTCACCCGACATTGTCGTGGCCACTCGTGTAACCATTGTTGTGCAAATACTGATTGGGCTAATTACAGAATGTACCTAGCCTATCGGCAGTTTGAGCGGGTGTGTAGGAGGGAATATAGTTCTATGTTTCACGTCTGGCAAACCTCCAGACGGTTTTCTTGGAAAACCCCAAGCCCAGTCCGGTTATTTTTGTGTCTCACCTCGTATTTGTCAAGTCAAGTCAAGTTGGGGAGCATGCACTGTAACAGTGCGTTGCCGCACCCACTACACGACAAAACCGCTCGGCATCCCTGTTGGCAACCCCCCAGGCAGACATGTGGTCCAATCCTACCCTCCGTAAATTACCCTCTATCTGCAGCAGCCAGGTGTTATGTGGGCAACCCCTTGACCTGGTCCTGCCACTTGGGTCCCCAACAGAGAGGATCTTATGAGCCGGATCACCCTCGGGGAAACGCGCCACGTGGCCATAGTGCCGTAATTAACACTCTCTCAAAATGCTGGTAATGTGCCTCATTTGGGACTCTATGAGCAACCGCTCATTCGACACAAAGTCAAGCCAAAGGTACCCAAGGATTTTCCGGAGAGACACAGTACCAAAGGAGTCCAGTCTTCATCTCAGGACACTGGATAGTGTCTATGTCTCACAACCATATAGCAAGATAGGAAGCACCAGGACTCTAAAGACTTGGACCTTCATCTTTTGCATAGATATCGGAAAACGCCACACACCCCTTTCCAGCGACCTCATGACACCCCATGCTCTCCCAATCTGTCTACTGACTTCATAAGAAAAGTCACCAGAGACATGAATGTCACTACCAAGGTAAGTAAACCTCTTGACAAGGTCAACACACTGTTGATGGCTATGCCCAAGAGGTCATTGAAGGCCTGGATCTTGGTTTTTATCCTTGTTTTCCTTTATGCTTGTTCATTCTGTTATTTCCTCATGGTTTGATTTCTGTAATGCTCTCTTTACAGGCTTGAGCAAGTCCTCTCTCTCTCTCTCACGCCATCAGTTAGTTCAAAATGCAGCTGCCAGGTTCCTAACTCGTGCTAGCCGGAATGATCATATCACTGCCATTCTGTACACACTGCACTGGCTCCCAGTGTTTTATAGAATTCATTTAAAATTTTTTGTTACTTTCAGAGCTTTGCATAGAAAGGCCCCTAAGTACCTAACCAGCCGGCTCCAACGCCATACAGCTCGCTGGACTTTAAGATAAGGGCACCAGGGCCTTCTCGTTGTCCCATGCACTCGGCTGAAAATGGGGATCGTGCCTTTCAGTCTGTGGCACCAAGACTATAGAATAGCCTTCCTTGTGGTCTGCGTGGAGTCTAGTCTGTTGATTCTTTTAAAAAACAACTAAATACATTTCTTTTTAAAGAAGCTTTTAATCAGTGCTGAATAATTCCAGTTTGTTTATTTATTGGTTTTGTTTGTTTTAACTGTTTGTATTTGTTCTGTATTTGCTGTTCAGCGCTCTGTGACATTTTGTTTGTGAAGGGCGCTATATAAATAAACTACTACTACTACTACTTATAAAAGGACACTCGCAAGCCCAGACACAGTCTCCTCGCTCAGTCTCTCGAGCACCCTGATCAGAGCCTCCATCGAGTCTGCGAAGATCACAGCATACTTAGCAAAGTCAAGATCCATGAATCTTTCTTCACCAACAGATGCCCTACAGCCGCTGGACCCCACAACCTTGTCCAACACCCAGTCCATGCAAGCATTGAACAGAGTAGGAGCAAGAACACACCCCTGATGAACCCCAGAATCAACTGGGAAAAACACAGAGGTTCTGCCTTCACTCTGCACAGCACTTACAATTCCTGTGTATATGCCAGCCGTGATATCCAGCAACCTTGAGGGGATCCTGCAAACCCTTAGGATGTCCCACAGGGCAGCTCGATCAACTGAGTCGAATGCTTTACAGAAATCGACAAAGGCTGCAAAGAAACTCTGCCAATATTCGCGTTTGTGCACCATGAGAATCCTCAGTGCCAGGATGTGGTTGATGGTAGACTTCTTAGGAGTAAAACCAGCCTGCTCTGGTCGCTGGCAGGTGAGCAAGTGATTGCGGATCCTATTGAGGATGACCCTAGCAAAGACCTTACCTGGCACAGAGCAGTGTTATCCCCCTGTAGTTGCTGCAATCCAGGCAATCACCCTTCCCTTTCCAGATAGGGACGACAAGTCCCATTTTCCAGTCAGTTGGGATGCAAAGATTGGTTGCAATGCCAGGGGGACAGCCTTACCACCAGCCTGGAGAAGTTCACCCCAGATACCACAGATTCCTGCAGCCTTTCCTCTTCTCAGCTGGTTCACCACTTATGTAATCTTAGTGAGATTGGGTGGTTCACAGCTAATTGGAGGATCTTCCTCAATAAGATATGGATACATAAAAGAACAACACATAAGGAAGGAAAGAGGCTTGCAGAACGAGAGTGCAGCATTGGTGCAGTGCAAGATGACGAGCCAGCCAGCTGAAGAGGGAGGGAGAAAGAGAGAGAGAGGTCAGGCACGGTCATGGGTCCCATGTCGGAGCAAGGGATCAGCGCTCGAGGGACGGATCGTACCCACTTATTGTGTGAGGAGTGAGTACGATCAAGGTGGTGTCCTCTTCTGGAATCCGAGGGATGACGATTCTGTGTCTGAGAAGGAGAGAGGACAACCAACCCCGAGCAGTTTGGCATTCACCGACTGAGGCAACCAAGATGGAGGTCGGGAATGAGAGGACCACGACTGCTGAAGTTTGTCCAGTTGGCCGAGCCATGGATGAGCTGGGGAGACATAGAAGGAGTTGTACAATTTTTACACCATCTCCTTACTCAGTGTGATTTGTCCTCATTGCACAGTTCATTCGGTTACATTACTGGTGGTGTTGGGTTCAAGAGGTTCCCAAAACAAGAAGGAGCAGAGAGCAGGACCCCCGACACAGTCACAAGTACCTCCAGGGCCAAATTAAGACCTTTATTGGCCCTAGGCCTTTAATACTAGAATTACCAGAGCCTTTGAAAAATGTTGTAGATCTGTCCCACCTTAAATCGCTTCTCACCTCTCCATCAGCGTCTTTTGTCCTTTTGATGTGTTGATAAGCAGCAAACAGCAAGCAGTCTGCTCTCACATCCCCCACCGGCACACAGTTTTCTCAGCTCATGTCTATTTACCTGCGTGTCAGTTGCTTGGAGTTGTATAGAGTGAGAAGTCAAGCAAAATTACACCTTTTTATAAATACTATATCGTTATTTGGAACACATGCATTTCATGTGTGTTCCGTGTCTACAACAATCTATGTACAGTAAACACATTGTTAAAACAGAAACGTTTTTCATGTTTTAATGATAATTGACAAAATGTAGACATGAAGTGTATAATGTGTTAAGCCTGATTTCCAAATATCAAATAAACACTTTCACAAAAGGTACAAATATAACAGAACAAATGCACTTCTATTCAAAAATATAACTGCAGAAAAAAAAATATGCATTAGGGTGCGACATTGACATTCATTTACTATGACTGCTTCGGTGGCGCAACGGTATCAGCTGTTGCCTGGTACTCAAAACTTCACGGGTTTGATCCCTGGCGAGTCCATTTTAAGAAGTGAGCTGCTTTTATTACTATTTTAACATAAAAACATATTTGTTTTCCGTCATTCTGTAATAGCCGGTGTAAATGTATGATACTTGTAAAGGTTAGTTTTGTTTGTTTTTTTTTTGTTTTTTTTTAATTGAGTTTCAATCTCTGTCGTGTTCACGATCTTAGCCCTCCTAAGTGTGTATGTGTATATATGTATATATATATATATATATATTGTCACACACGTGCGCATGGGAGGCAGCTAAAGGGCTTGAGTGAAGGCAGTTGAGGAGGCATGCGGGGTGTGGCAGAGTGCACTGACTCTTTTCTCCCTTGCCTGTAGACCATCCCGGGGATTTCACCTGGATCACCTGACATCACTTCGGGACTGAGCCAATGGAAGTCGGCCACACCAGCTCCAGTCCCTCTGATGTCACCTCCGCTATGAGCCAATGGTGGAAGACCACGTGCGATCCATCGACCTCACTTCCTGTCTCCCCTTTAAAACCTGCCCCTTTTCCTTTGTTTCTTTAGTCTTGTTTTGGACTCGGTTGTGTGCACTTCAGTGCTCTGTATTTTACTGAAAAAACGACTTTTGCAGCCAGGATACCACAATATACGGGTGGCTGCCCCAACTCTTTATCTGTCAATGTCTCGTTCTTGTGACAGTGGCGTAGTCGGCAGGATGGAGAAGTCCCGGAGGAGAAGGGGACAGGACCTGCAATATACCCAGGTGGGGCGTGCGGGGCGAGTATTCAGGCGGGGAGGGTGCCCGTGGTTGGCGTGACCGGTGCGGGCTCCGCTCCCGGCACTCATAACTAGCCATCTGGAGTGGCCAGGGGTGTGCGGGTGGGGCTCACAGGTGGGCTGCCCTGGAGGGAGGCAAAGGGACTCAGTATGCTCTCTTGGGGAGAGTGCCTGCCTCCCTGAAAACCAAAGCCCCATTTACCACCTAGGGGTGCCCCAGACTGGCAGGTGAATAAAATAAAAATGGAGGTTGGACCCTGAGCGGCCAACCAACAAACAAGCCTGGTCCTTATGGGCAATGGTAGGGCATTGGCTACGGCCATTTGAAAACACGCCCTACCAAATAATAGAGCAGGTAGCTTGCTATCTGCTCCTGGAAGCGCTTCCCGTGGCTTCACCCAGCGGTTTGGGGCGGTTCAAGAACATGTCTGAGCTCATAGAGCTTATGGAGCGCAGAGGCGGCCTCACACTCTGGGGAGCAGAACCGTCCTCATGTCAAACTCAGCGGGTATGTTCCAAGACCTAGCCCCACCCTGTACAATCCGGAGCCCGTATGGCGTCCCGCGGGCTGGGCAAAACGCTTGGAGGCAAGGAGGAATGCAGGTGGAGGGTGAGGAGGGTTGGTGTGCTCTGGCTAATCCGTTGGCGGTCCCACATACTGGCGTGGTGATCGTCAGCGGACACAAGCTCACAGGTTTGTTCGACTCCGGCAGCAACATTTCATTGTTGCCCGCCGCTTTGCAACGCAACAGTGGCTAAATTTAAGACCGGTATAACCTGTGTCCACGGAGACATCCGCTGGTACAGGTCCGCCGCTGTGTCATCAGTTACGGAGGGTCAGTTAGTAAGCTCACCGTAGCGTCCTACCTGATCCTCCACACCCGGTGATACTAGGCGGGACTGGTCTAAAATCAAAGCGGTGAGACACATACCACTCCGGGGTTAATTTGGGCCTCGTTATGGGCGGAGATAACCCGTCTCAAGCTGCCTCCACGCCGTGTAATCAGCCGGCAGAGAGAGCGAAGCAGTCGCCCTGACTGGCGTGGCAACTCCGGGCGTCGCGGGCTAACCGTCATCCACCAGCGCCGGCGGGCGGGGAAACCACGCCCATTGAGGTCGGCGCTGACCCTCTCTCCGTGTTGCGGTTCCAATTTAAAAGCGCCGGCTTCTTTTAGAGAGGAGCAATGGAATGATGACTCCCTGAAGTTTGTAAAAATGCAGTGGTCCTTGTCAATGGCCAGCGCACTAATCAGTCGATGCCACAGGGCCCCTACTTTGTGCTAGATAATGACCTCCTTTACCGTGTAGCAATGCATGGCGGGCAGGAGGCAGGCTGCTGCTAGTGCAGCGTACCTTCCGGCGGCAGGTCTGTGAGCTAACCGCCCACCTCCTAGGTGGCCACCTGGGCACCGAAAAACTCTGGAGCGGATCAAGCTCCGTTTCTACTGGCCAGGAATTAATGAGGAGGTTAGCCGCTTTTGCGCTTCCTGCCGGAGTGTCAACTGCGACAAATTCCTAGGAGGGACCGTGCTCCTCTCATTCCTATTCCACTGATTGGCGTTCCCTTCCACAGAATGGGGTCGACCTGGTGGGACCCTGGAGCCCTCAGCCGAGGACACAAGTACATTTTAGTCCTCGTGGATTACGCTACGATACCCGAAGCTGTTCCGTTGCGCTCAGCTACCTCTAAAGCCATCGCACGGGAATTACTAGGGGTATTGGCGTGGGGATCCCCAAAGAAGTCTTGACAGACCAGGGGACCCCTTCACCTCGGAAGCGTTCAAGGAGACTGCCAGATTACTGAAAATAAAGCATTTAAAGACCTCGGTGTATCATCCTCAAACCGGCGGATTAGTAGAGAGGTTTAATCAAACTCTCAAGCAAATGCTGCGTAAGGTGGTCAGCGAGGATGGAAGGAACTGGGATCAGCTCCTCCCCTGTCCTTTTGCCTATCGGAAGTCCCACAAGCCTCCACGGGGTTCTCCCCTTTTGAACTACTATAGGCGACAACCTCGGGGCATATTAGATATTTTGAAAGAAGGCTGGGAAGAAGAGGCTCTTCCCTCCACAAACATACTGGAATATATCGGCGATTCTGCGATAGATTTGGAAAAATTGGCCTGTCCTTAAAAGTCACATGGAGGAGGCTCAAGCAGCACAGGCCGGTACTACAACAGCGGCACGTCTCTTGGGAGTTCCGCCCGGAGATCGGGTCATGGTCCTAGTGCCTACCTCCCACTCTAAATTGCTTGCCCACTGGCAGGGCCCCTCTGAAGTTAAGGAGAGGAAGGGACTGGTCGACTATTTGGTGAGTCAACCCAATGCGTCGGCCAAAGGAGCGGGTTTATCATGTGAACCTGCTGAAACCGTGGAAGGACAGGGACCCGATCCCTCCTCCGGCCAGCCCGCTCACTCTTCGCTCACACACACGACCTTAACCCGGCACGGACTTAAGTCCCAGACAGCGGCAGGAGCTGGAAACAGTTATCCGGACCGTTGGGAGGTAGTCAGTGAGAACCCGGAAGGACCTCTCTGATTGAGCACAACATCGTGACAGAGCCGGGGTTGTTGTCCGAGAACGCCGTATCGTCTTCCCGAGGCAAAAAGGCTGAAGTGGAGCTTGAGATCAAGCGCATGCTGGAGCTAGGTGTGATTGAGGAAAGTTATAGTCCCTGGTCCAGCCCCATTGTGCTCGTCGGTAAGCCTGGCGGAAGTTGGAGGTTCTGCAATGACTTCCGTCGGCAATCAAGTCTCCCAATTTGATGCTTATCCAATGCCCGCGTGGGCGACCTCCTCGAGAGGCTTGGACAGGCTCAATACCTGACCACACTTGACATGACGAAAGGGTACTGGCAGGTTCCTTTAACGGACTCCGAAGGAAAAACGCGTTTAGTACCCCTAGCGGACACTGGCAGTATCGTGTCCTTCCATTTGGGTTACGGGGCTCCAGCAACCTTTCAGCGTCTGGTGGACAAAGTGCTTGACCTCATAACTCATACAGTGCTGCCTACCTGGATGGCGTGGTCATCTATTCCAGCACATGGAAGGAACACCTACAGCATGTCCAAGCGGTATTACGGACACTTGGTGAGGCGGGCTCGGATTAATCCCAAGAAATGCTTCTTGGATTAAGCGAGCCAAATATTTAGGCTACCTGGTGGGTGGGTACCGTAAGGCCACAGTGCTCCAAAATTGATGCCATTCTGAAATGGCCCGTCCATGAACCAAGCGGCAGGTCCAAGCCTTTCGGGTTAGCGGGTACTACCGCCGGTTTGTACCCGGTTTTGGAGAAGCGGCCCTTGACTGATTTAACAAAGAAGAGGGCCCGAACATTGTGGTATGGACTGAAAAACAGGCTGCATTTGGTGACTTAAAGCAGGCCCTTACGTCCACACCTGTTTTGATGGCACCTAACTTTTCTTTGCCTTTCATCCTCCAGGCGGACGCGGACACAGGCCTGGGCGCGTGCTGAGCCAAAGCGTCGATGGTGTGGAGCACCCCATCATGTTCCTGAGCGGAAACTGTTGGACGGAGACCAGGTATGCTGCGGTGGAGAGGGAGGCTCTGGCGATTAAATGGGCGATTACTCAGCTGAGGTACTACCTGTTGGGCGGGAATTCACCCTTGCGGACCATGCACCCCTACAGTGGATGGCCCTCCACAAGGAGTGAATCCAGCGGGTCACCCGGTGGTTTCTTGACCTGCAGCCGTACAAGTTTTGCTCGTTCATCGTCGGGCGCTCTCCGCCAGCGCTGATGCTCTTTCTCGGGTTCACGACCTCTCGGTTAGGGTCGCCCGACCCGTCGGGTCTGGGCTAAGGGGGCCTTGTCACACTGCGCGCATGGGAGGCAGCTAAAGGGCTTGAGTGAAGGCAGTTGGAGGCATGCGGGGTGTGGCAGAGTGCACTGACTCTTTTCTCCCTTGCCTGTAGACCATCCCGGGGATTTCACCTGGATCTCCTGACATCACTTCGGGACTGAGCCAATGGAAGTCGGCCACACCAGCTCCAGTCCCTCTGATGTCACCTCCGGCTCTGAGCCAATGGTGGAAGACCACGTGCGATCCATCGACCTCACTTCCTGTCTCCCCTTTAAAACCTGCCCCTTTTCCTTTGTTTCTTTAGTCTTGTTTTGGACTCGGTTGTGTGCACTTCAGTGCTCTGTATTTTACTGAAAAGCGACTTTTGCAGCCAGGATACCACAATATACGGGTGGCTGCCCCAACTCTTTATCTGTCAATGTCTCGTTCTTGTGACAATATATATATATATAGTAAATAAACAAGTGCACTTTTATTCAAGACTCTAACTGAAGAAAAAAGAAAGTCTCAAGTACACTGCAGAGCTTCCTGTGTTTGAGCGACATGGGCATGTTCAAAAAATACACTTGTAATGCCACGAAAAGTGCACGCACACACTTCAGTCCGCAAGCATTGGTACGAGAATGCAGTCAGACTTCTTTTTAAGGCACATGCACCATCCAGATGTAAACACTAGTGCATGTTATTTATTTGGATCACATAAAGGCACACTCTAGCTCGCATGTTATTTATTTCGATCACATAAAGACGCGCTATAGCTTGCATATTATTTATTTGGATCACATAAAGATGCGCTATAGCTCGCATGTTAGTTATTTATGTTAATTATGTTAGATTCATTGCATGTGCCATATAAATGTGCAATCTGTAATCATCTTGATTGTTTGTAATAAGTTCAAAATATAATTCAGCCATGAAACCAAATGAATAAAATTTAAGAAAAAATGAAATTGTGATTTAATTGCGTAATTAAACTTTTTTTTATCGAAATTCTGTGTGTAAATCACAATGTATCTCATTTCCTTCATGCATATCAATATATAATGATATATAAAAATTAATATATAGAAATTAATGTTCTTCAGATGCTCGGACATGCGTTAGTAACTATACCATGCTTCAGGCCAGATGTTCCTCCGGTACAGGGACTGACATTCTATCCCCCTCTCAGACCTGTACCTCAACAGTCTCTTTTATGTTTACAGTGTGTGTTCTATTATAGTGTAGAATTTGCAGAACAAGATTTTTTTTTTTTTTGGTAAATGTGTGAACGCAGCACCATTAATGTGCAATCTCATGTAGCACTCAGAGCTTTTCTGTCTGCAACTTTAATGCCCCACAGAAATGAAACTCACACCGCTTGTATAACGGGTTTGAATTTGAACTATTCTTTTGTTATTCTCTACACTTTGGAGGTAGTGTATATTTGAAACAATGTGAATGAAAATACAGGAGAGATTGCATCCCTTATTGATTCAAAGTGATATCCAGTATTATAAGTAATGGGTAGCAACTCTGGTGTGTGTGGATGAAGGTTTATAATGAAAAAGCAAAGTGCGATGACCATAACTACTATTAACAGATTGATTCATTTTGCACCATTTCATTAAAACCATGTGAATCTCCATAAAATTAACTGGATTAAACTAATTTTATTTAGGGGTTGTGTTAATAAATTTAATCACAAAAGTTTTGAAACAATAATTGCATGCATTAATGACAATTAATGAGTAGCTCAATATAAAAAAAAAAAATGCTGTAATACTGCACTCCTCTTTCCCTGTGAGCATACAACTGTTGGTAAACTTGAAAATAAATTCTTGAGTGAGGAAATTATAAGCCCACATCTGAAGCTGAGTTTGCTTCGGTCATATGATATGTACATAGTGCTCCAGGTTAGGATCTGCTGTTTGCTCTACTGTTTATTTCAGTTTCCACGGTTTTCCATTTTTTAAGTTTATTTTGTGTTTTTCATTTCTTACTGGTTCAAATTTTAGTTACACATTTTCTCTGTTGTACCCATACACTAGATTGGCTAAACTCTCCAAAACTTTATAACAGTACAAGATTACAGATCAAAGTATGATGTAGCATGCAGCCACATGATGCAGCATTTTATACATTTGTAATAGAATATGATGTATAACACAAATTATAATTTGGGACTTGCTAATTATATTAATTTTACTTTGTTTACTTTCTTTTCGTGATTATTGGTAACATCAAAGGGGTTGGAATAATTAAAATCTGTGCTTTGCATGCACATAGGAAGTCTGTATGAAAATATAACTTTTTTCAGAACTGGCTAAACATTTTCTGGGTTTTAAAATGCACTCTAGGTTATACTGAAATAGTCTTCTTTTCCAATTATGTACATCAGTATCGTTAAATGTATATTTTTTCCTCCCTCACAGGACCACAAAATTGAAGAATTTATCAGTTCTCCATTATACCCCATCCTACTAATTAGCTATGAAATGATGCTACGATGTTTAGAGCAAATAATGACTGTCAGCTTCAGCTTGATCATTTGCGATGAAGGACACCGTTTGAAGAATAGTAATATCAAAACATCGTATGCACTTACTAGCATGCCTTGTGAAAGGAGGATAATTCTTACAGGTATCATTTGTTTAAAAAAATATCAAAGATAAAGTAGATTTAATGAGAAATACAGGTCTCATATGAACCAATTTCATCCCTGTTACATTTTAATTCATTTCATTGTTACATACAGTAACATACAGTGATTAACTGACATGTGACAAAACAAGTTTCTACAGTAATCTCCCAGACTTGATCTCTGTTTTGACATCTGTCTTCCTTTTCTTATGTACTTATTTTATTTATTATTGTGTTTCTTCTGACCACCCTTGTATGAAAGCTACACTTAAGTCATTATTTGATTGTAGAATAATAAACTGTAGTGCTTTAATGAAGTAGGGCATGTTTTCCTTTGTTTTCCTTTCGATTTGATACTTTGTACTCAGTCTCTTCTTATCTTTTGTTTATTGGGTGTCTTATTTATAAAGTAATTTTGTCATTTTTTTAATTTTTGAGTCTTACTGAAAATGTATGATTTCTGCAGTTAGATTCTAATGTACTAGACCAGATATAGAGAGCACTACCCTGCTAAAATGTATTAAATTTATATATATACACACACACACACACACACACAGAGGCAGTCCCTGGGTTACGTACGAGATAGGGACTGTAGGTTTATAATTAAGTTGAATCTGTATGTAAGTCGGAACAGGTACATTATTTTAATAAAAGCTATTGTTGACCGACTGTAACGAAATGCTCTGCCAATGAATGATGGAGTTTCACCTCTCTCTGACCTTTTTATTATTTCTACTTTATTTTCAATGGTGATGGTTTTTCTCCTCTTTGCTGTATCGCCAGCACTTGC
This sequence comes from Polypterus senegalus, assembly GCF_016835505.1. Classification (NCBI taxonomy): domain Eukaryota; kingdom Metazoa; phylum Chordata; class Cladistia; order Polypteriformes; family Polypteridae; genus Polypterus; species Polypterus senegalus. The sequence continues at coordinate 89,857,767 of NC_053168.1, forward strand.
ATCAGATTTGTGTTTGAGAGACATTCTTGAAGGGTGAAGACAAAAGGTTAAGATGAGCTCTTCTGCACAGCACTGTACACGCTATCGCAGCAGGAAGGCACCCGTCAACACGTCTGATGTACTGAGGAGACAACTTCCTGCTTTGTGCGTAGCAGTACAAGCAGGCTTGCTATTGAGAATGAATGGGGGCGGCGAGGGGTGGGGTTCATCATTCGCCCAACCCACAGTCACCTCCACTACAGTATGCTGCCTGCAGTGTCCGCCCACCGAGAACAAACACGATGCAGCCAAAGGCAGGTAGTGAATCGCCTACCACCGCCCCCATTCAACAGGCAGCCATCCGAGACACACTACCTATGCATTACCCAAACCCCCGCCACCCTGTTCACCCTCTTCACCCTCAATGGTCTCCATTCAGCCACAACCAGGTTAACGCTTGCAGCATTTCCAGCCGCCCACCGAGAATGAATGGGGCAGCCGTGTGTGATGGGCGGGCAGTGAAACGCCCCTCTCTGCTCCATCCAGCCTGTGTCCAGTCAGGAGCAGTAGCTGCGGTTGCGTAGGTGACGGTCAGCGATCCGGCCCTTCAAGCCTCCGTCCTGCCCACGAGCAATAGCTGTGGCCCCGGTGACTATGGACCACAAGTCACTGCTTACCGCCCAGGGGACACAACACTGCGCGAGCTTACAGTGTCCCCAGGCCGAAGATGACGGATCGGCAGTTACTGAGACACATGCGTATATATATGTGTGTGTGTGTGTGTGTGTGTATATATATATATATATATGTGTGTGTGTATATATATGTGTGTGTGTGTGTGTGTATATATATGTGTGTATATATATATATATATATATATATATATATATATATATACTACAAAAT